>NC_139225.1:12312212-12512212 GCF_055691185.1 Crinia signifera | reverse complement strand
AGTGGCGGTGACTAATTGTTTAAAAATGGCAATCTAGATGGGAGATATAAAACTTATATATAAAAAGTTTTATTACACGAAGAAATATAAAAGGATTTACATAAAATCCTTTCTACAAGGATATTAAAAGGACAATTACATCAGGGCCGGATAATAATGGGGGCACAAAAAAATATATATTTTTTTTTTAGCTAAAGGTTTTGTGCATGGGAGTGGGGTAGTGCTGCAGCTTCACCTATCTGCCAATGTGACAATGATTAATGGTGCTGAGCATTGGGAGCCAAATGAGCAGTGCATTACTGGGAGTTGACTTAAGGAGCCCATACACGCTCCGTTGTGTACGGCTCCGTTCTGTACTATGCGATGCGCGCTCCCGCGCATCACAGAGTATGGTACAAAAAGTATGTGCTGCACATACTTTTTGTACTAGGTACACATCGGATCGGATCGCAGTGCATGCACAAAGCATGCACAAGGGATGCGATCCGATACGATGTGTGCTATTAACGGACCGTGTATGGGGGGCTTAAGTCCCATGACGGTACTTATGTAGTATCTGGGCTGCCGATTTTGTGATTGTATGCCTTACCTTAAGGCATACAATCAGATGCGATGCGATGGGATTCGATGCGATTTTGCATAGGATTCAATGTTAAGAAGGTCCTGTTCATTTCCCCACTATCCAAGTGGGCATAGAGTTGATTTTATATAGCGTGGCGAGCGCAGCGTGGCGAGCGAAGCGAGCCCCGCGAGGGGACGCATATTTCTTAAAAAGTATTCTGTGTCCCCTCGCGGGGCTCGCTACGCTCGCCACGCTTTGGGCTCGGTGGCTCGCTACGCTCGCCACAGGTTTATATCCAACTCCATGCCCACTTGGATAGTGGGAAAGGAAAAGGACCCCTTTTTCCCATTGAATTCTATGTTAAAATGGACTCAGACCATTTTAACATTGAATCCTATGGAAAAATCTTGACCATCGCATCGCATACGATTTGGTCGCATGCGATGCGATACGATGCGATGCGATCCGATTTCTAAATCGGACGCCCAGATACTACATAAGTACCCCCATGACACTTTGCACCAGAGGGCAGAGGCTGAGACGTTTGTGCTGAGCTCTGATTGGTGGAGCTCATTACATGCTTCTCAGGCCCATGGATAACAGCAGCAGCAGCCTAGTCATGGGAGGGTTTTTAATCAGAAGCAGCACTGGGACTGTGAGGTCTCCTACAGAGTAAGGTGCAGAGGGACAAACACAGGCTTTTCATGTGGTATGTATGTATGTTTGTGTGTGTATATATATATATATATATATATATATATATATATATACATACATACATATAGTTGTGGCCCTAATATTGCGCTTAAAGGAGCAGCACCCCTATAGTGCCCTGCTGTTAATAAAGGCACAAATGGAAGAAAAATGGAAAGAGGAATAGAGGTGCGCTATAATAAATTACCACTCCGTGGCTATATACATACAATAATACAAAATAATTGATGTTTAAAAATGAATAGACATTTATTGAAGGTTTTTCAGAATATAGAAATTCATCCACACTTTCGTATTCTTATGGATGCCACATATATCATGAATCCACGTCCCAACGCGTCCTAAGGGACGAAATGCATTGGCCCGCGGATTCATGATATATGTGGCATCCATAAGAATACATATATATCCCCTGAAGTTACCCATTGATCAAGTTTATACTGCCTTTACTCTGTGTTTTGACAGTGTAATATTCCCCCATGCAGTTTGCGGCCAGTAATGACAAGTGCAAGGGGGCCCTCGCAGGGTTCACTGCGCTCGCCACCCTTCGGGGTGGATAGTGGGGGGTGTGCTAAATTGCATTGCATCGCACGCGCTCAAATCGCATTAAATCGTATGCGATGCAATCTGCGGGGATGGCGCCATGAAACTACACAAGTATCATTGCATCGCACGCAAATCGCAAGCAATCGCATGCGATGCGATCCGACTACACCAACAACGTTGGGCCGTGATAATTAGAGATGTGCGGGCTCGGATTTCCGAGATCCGTGCCCGCCCGGACGTCATCAATCCGAGCCTGGATCCGAGCACCGCATGGCGCTTCCCGCCTGACTCGGATCCGGGCGCGCGGGCAAAACCGCCTTTTAAATAGGCTTTAAATAGCGGTCCCCACGCCTACCATCTTCACTCCAGTCTAGGAGCGGTTTGGGAGAGGGTGTGTTGGTGCTGCTGCTGGGGCTTGAACTGAAGTTGTCACTGGGGCTGTCTACTGGGGCTGTCTCCCTCAGTGCTGCTGTGTACACTGTCCTCCTCTCTGCTTAGGGTGGGATAACCCTAGCACATACTTGCCTTCTTTTAATTTCACCTCTCCGCGTCATTTTAGCTCCGCCCCCTCTCCGCGATTTCAGGTAATTACACCAGCGGGCAAGGGGGGAGCCGGGGCTATCTCCAGAAAGTGAGAGACTTGCCCACCTTCCCGGGGGGGGGGGGGGGGGGGGGGGGGGGGGGGGGGGGGGGGGGGATTTCTGGGAGGCTCCTGGCCATTCCAGGAGGGTAGGTAAGCCTGCCCTAGCAAGGAGGACAGTCAGCTGTGTAACACTAAACTGATAACTGATTCTGCTGTGTGTGTGTGTAACTGTGTACTTGTAGTACTACTACTACTACTACTACTACTACTACTACTACTACTGGCCGCGGCTGCAGGAACATGGCCGCCACCCCCCCTGCACTGAGGATGCATTGTCCTCCTCCTGTCAGCGGCCCTGGCCGCGGCTACAGTAACATGGCCACCGCTGCCCTGCACTGAGGACATGTCCTCAGTGCAGAGGTAACATCATGATGCCGACACTGCCCGACTGTGCGCCTGATGTGTTTGGAGAGCCGGTGAGCAGAGGTGGACAGAGGCAGAAGCCGCAGCAGAACCACAGTCCCGCAGACGACGCCACACCTCAGGACAGGTGATTTTAATAATCATCTATGGCAGTCAGTTGGTTATTTGGCACTGCCTTAAGCGTCCCAAAACCTCAGCGCTGTGAGGCAGCAATGCTATAACCATTACACCAGCCGTACTGCCCCGTATATATAACACATGGTGGGGATAGAACCCATGACCTCAGTGCTGTGAGGCAGCAATGCTAACCATTACACCATACATGCTGCTGGGTTTAGACAATTTCTTTGGAATATTTAAATATTGATAAAAAAGGGAGAATCCTCGTCATCACTAACTCATATAAATACGTATACAGTATATAGCCTGTTCTCATCAGGCCCAGAGCGGTTATTTTATGCATACAACGCTGTTTTTACCATTTTTAAAAAAAATAATAATCCTATGCCCTTGAAGCATGTGGTTTGTATACTTCCCAATATCATTAAACCCAAGGTCTCATAAATCAAGTGTCAGGCATTACGCTAGGCTGATTAAATTTTACTGATTTAATCTAACAAGAGACCACTTGTCAGTCACATTGATTCACATCGGCGACGTGGCGGTACTTTCTGAATCATAGTGATAGCAGACATTGCATTTCTCTTCCTTCATTTTCATTAGTTACTGTTTGCAGTTCTTGGAGTTGAGCCGAACAAGTCCTGTGCCTCTAATATATCAAATTGACTTTAAGTTTAATTTGGTACTGTACTTCCACTTACCTTCAGGGTCTCGCTTATCTGTTGTTACAAACATTTTAAAATACTGTCGTTCTCAGGGACGTTTTACGGCTGAACTGTCCTGGCCTAGCTGTCTGTTGGAGTAGTACACTCTCCCTCATAAATGTGATTATGGCATGTTTTTGGTATTAAAAAAAAACATAACTTCCGTAAATATCAACTTATAAAGCACGGCAAATACCAAAACAAACAGTAAGAATGGCACTCAAAAAAAAAAAAAAATCTATTTCAAATCAATATTGAAAAACCAGCAAAGGGCCTAATTCAGACATGAAATTTCCAGGAGATCAGGGATTAGGTATATGCCGCTCCGTCAGAGGGAAATCTTGCCTGTGCAAGTCTATGAATTGCTTAGCAGGGCCGCTTGGCTGCAAATCCATTTGTAATTTAATGGTTTTACCAGTATCTAGAGCAGGGCTGGGCAATTTCAGCCCTCCAGATGTTGAGGAACTACACATCCCAGCATGCCTTGCATCAGTTTCAGCATGGCAACATAGCAAAACTAATGCAAAGCATCCTGGGATGTTTAGTTCCTCAACATCTGGAGGGCCGCAATTGCCCAGCCCTGATCTAGAGTCTATGAATAGCTAAGAACTGACGTGGTGGCTGCAAAGGAAACAGGCTGATTGGGGCCAGGGCTGACTTGACGCACCTTCCTCTAAAATACCTGCGCTCGCCTGCATTTTCCCTGACACTGCCACCTTGCATATGGCCAGCAATACAAAAAGTATAAGAATCTTATTGCGGGATGGCCTTGCGCATTCGTACCATGGGCCGTATGCATTAGTCTATCGATAATCATTAAGCTTGCTAATTCGCAGACATAAGGTCTGAATTAGGCCCATATTGTTGGCAGGGGTTAAAGTGAGGGGGATTGGGGCAGAACTGAGTTCCACCACCTCTAATGGTGAGGTGGAATATTTTAACCTACACCAGTGGCGCAACTACTGTAAGGCAGCCCCAGCAGCCGCTTGGGGTAACAAGCAGCAGCAGGGTCTGTGTGGGCGCCGGCACCCGCTCGAAGCACTGACATGCTGCTGTCTGCCGTTTCCCACTGACTGAGCACTTGACGCGAGTCAGCCGCAGGGCGGTTGGGGCCATGGCAGAGATAACAAATCCCCCGACTGATTCAATTGACTGTACACAGAGCCGGCTATTGGCTACTGCGGGCAGATGGGCGTGCTAGGGCGGCCTGGGATGCGTTGGAGCCAAGGGAAGCAGCAGTGTCTGCTGGTCTCTCTTCCTCTAACCTGCTTCAGCTTCTCCGTTACGCGTGTGACGTCATCACATCACACGCTGGGGAAACATGCTAGAGAGGAGCCTGGAGGGGGGGGGGGGGGGCGGGGGGGGGAAGGGCACAAACTTTTTGGCAAGGGGGAGCAGCACTCCTATTACAATGAAATTCAATAAAAAAACAAGGGTAAATAAAATCAAATCTTTACTTAATATGCAAGAATTTTTGCCACATATATATTAAATATAAAAAATACATAAAATAGAATAAATCAAAATATACATACTGCCTCACAGGCAAGTAGGAAATTGATGGAGCATCTAAGAAGGAAATTTGAAACAGTCAGATCGACAAGGTAAGTTAACTTTATTAAAAACTGTTTTTGATGCTGCGTCCCTGATGCAGATTTAATAAAGAGACCCTCAGTGTGGGTTCCAGAGTCCTCTCTAGTTGATGAATAAAGAATCGCTGGAGGAATTGGAAAATGGGCAAACCCAGATTCTGGAACCAAGCGTCCTCTCTCAAGGGTGGCTGTGAATGGATTAGGCCACCAGAGGATATCCAGAGGGGGTGGGTGCTGATGTTGAGACCACAGCTGGTCGTGGCAGCAATCGTGTTGCTCCAAGTTGGCAGTGAGCAGAAGTACTGAATCAATGAGAATCAGCTCTTTTGGATGACAACCTCATCCTGGAGATGAGGCTAAACATCTAATGCGTTTCACTACCTACTTCAGCATTCTCAAAGGTGCCGTGGTGTGGCAGCTACTGATATAAATACCCCTGTTAATGAGCAATCAATCAGGCTTGAGTAGTCAATTATTGGTTTAATTGTCATAAATAATACAAATAATAAAATCATAAAAAGGGAGACAAACGTATAAACATAGTGCTAAAAACAATATTTAACATGAATTTTATTAAAGCAATATCATATAAAAAAAAAAAAAGATAATAGTGACAAAGTAACTTCCTGGTTCCGGTCACGTGACCGGCATAAACTCTGTAGTATAAAGATTCACAGAGGTAATACTAATATTTAGGCTTAGAGATGGTCCAAACGGGTCACCAAGATTAGCCGGTACCCGGTGGATCACTCAGTGAAAAGATCCAGATCTTTTAGCCGGGGCCTCGGCTCACTTTGAAAAAAGGGCTAATTTGATAATAAAGAAGCATAATTTGTTTTACAATCATTTATTGACATTTTTTTAAACTTTTTTTTTTTTAAATAGTGAGCTGAACAAATAAGAACATACATGACCAAGTAAAACTGTTCGATGGCTGGGTGCAGAATCGCTATCGATGGCAACCATCAATGGCGCCTGCACCGATGGCCATCCCTAGCAGCAGCAGCCTTGTTATTCTTTCTTTCACTTGCAGTCGCAGCACTGTACTCAGTCTCCGGAGTCAGTACATCTCAGCTGCCACAGGTGGCAGTGCTGAGCTTAAGAAAATACATTGTAATGAAAAACGAAACTGAAAGTAAAAGAACGACGGATCACCTTTTTGGGATCGGCGGCTCCCTCACTCTTTTATGGGATCCGTCCAAAAGATCAGCCTAGTTCGCGAATGACCCATCTCTATTTAGGCTACATTGATGGTCAAGCAATGGTGCATATGGAGCAAATTGTTGGTAAAATTGTTTCCAGGGAATGATTTAAGTGGTAGATGTTTCAAGGGGGTCATTAGGTTTACAATTAAAAAGACAACAGTATCTAGGTTGACTCTTAAAGGAAAACGATCAGCACGTGTAAAAGGTCGAGGTATGAGGAGCTCAACATAATTTTTTTTTTTTGGGGGTGTCGGTTTTTATCTTGTAACACATTTACCCCCAATTAGTGAACTGCCTCTCCTCTCATTCATTGCACCGATTTGGACACCTCACCATTCCCAATCATAGTCCACATGGACTGTATGAAAATGAAAAAAATAAAATAAATGTAAAACCCATGTTGACCATATGTGGTGGCCACCAATATACAGGACGTCGACCTATTGACCTTACAATGACCATGAATTGGCTGAAGCATTCTGACCAATCGTGCTAGAGCTATTTACTGGCAAACTTTTTGTGCTCAACCTAAAGTCAGGATAATGTTTCAAGCAGCGAAAAGACGAGAGAATTAGGTCAATTGAGAAGTTGCCCATAGAAACCAATTACAGTGATGTCTATAAAATAATAAATAGAAACTGATTGGTTTATACCTGTATGTCACTTCTCTATTATTTTCAATGCTTGATACATAAAGTATCTGCCATCTAAACACTGGAACTTCAGTCATACTCAGCTAATGGGGGTGATTTTACCATTGGGCATATTTAAGGGCCGGCGACAGGGGGGGGTCAAGGGGGGACAAGTGTGACAGACTCAAGTGATCTGAAGGGCCCCAGAGCTTCCATGCCTGTACTAGCTGGCCTGTCAGTGACCCATCTGTGTGTGGCTAAGTGTGACTTACTCACTGTGTGCCACTGCTGTCTACTGAGAGTGTGCCCTGTCACTTGGCGCTCAGAGCCATCTACACTGTGTGTGCGCATGGCCTGGGGCCGCAGACGCACAGCCGTGAAGTCTGCACCTGAAAGCAGGATCTGGAGCAGTGAAAGGTTCAATGAGGCTCATGCAGAAGAGGGTTGTATGGATTTGGGATTAGGTGGGGGTAGAAATATCATTGTATAGGGCCCCAAGATTTCTGTTGCTGGCCCTGTCTGTCTCTATATTTTTTTTGTTATAAATATTGAATATGGGGATTGGGATGCCAACAGGTTCCCTTTTACCATATGGTAAAGGGAACCTGTTGGCATCCCAATCCCCACAAGGGCTCCTATAGGGACAGTAAGGTGTGCATCGACATTTACCGACACTGCTCCTTTGGCTGTGCCGACACCAGCTCCAGCGGAACACCCGCCTATTATTACTATAATTTTATATCAAAAATAAATATCTCTTATTTACCACTTATCCTCCTGACTGTCATTTAGAGATCATTTCACCCACCCTGCACCTCCCCACCATTCATTCCCTATCCTCCCTTCTCCCGTCCACCATTCCCCACCCCCCTCCACCCCCCCTCCCACCCCTCCTTTACCGTACCTTCCCTTCCTTCCCTCCAACTGATTCGCCATACATACCACACATAGAGTGTGCTATCCATCTATCTAATCAATCTATACGTAAGGGGCCCTGGACAACCCCTAGGATTAAGCAGCACCACGCACACTTAGCAGGTAGAGCGCAATATACCCCCACCTCTGCATCCGGTGATATCAGCTGCCCGCCCCTCGCCTGTCCGTCATGCCTCATTAGCATGATAACACCCAGCACCACTAGGCGTTCCCATACGGTAATGAGGCAGCCCGCCGCCCCACACCCCTCTCCGCCCCTGCCCGCAAGGCTGCTTGCGTGCACCCGGCAAACAATCTGTTCGAAGTGGCCGTACACAACAAGCACATGCGCAGAAATGACAATCGGTCCCCGTGCGAACAAGTGCCACCTGAATAAGGTCCTAGAGCAGTGGTGGCCAACCTGTGGCTCTTGAGCCTCATGCGGCTCTCCCCCTTGTAAAGTGAGGCTCCTGCTCCCACTGCTGCCCGCCGCCCACCGTCCGTCCCAGTCCCCCCTGCTGCCGGTTCCCTGAATCCCTTCTCCTTCTGAGGGGAGGAGAGCACGCATCGCGCATCTCTCCTACCCCTTACTGTGCATCCTTGTGACTGGGCCGTCTGCCAATCAGAGCTCGTGGGCCAGCAGCCAATCAGGAGCCGGCCAGCGAGCTTTGATTGGTGGACAGCCCAGTCACAGGGAAGTGAGAGGGAAGGAGACGCGCGGTGTGCTGTGCTCTCCTCCCATCGGTGACATGACAGGACTGCAGGGGGACACCAGAGACTGTCCTCTCCCCGCCCGGCAGCAGCAACAACGGTGAGTGCTGCTGCTGGGAAATTTGCACTGTGGGGGCATAGCAGTTTGTGGCACTGTGGGGGCATACCAGCTTTCTGGCACCATAGGGGCATACCCAGCACCGTGTGGTGCATACCTGGCACCATGGGGGGCATATGTGTATCTGGCACTATTGGGGGCATATGTATATATGGCACTGCACTATTGGAGGCATATTTGTATCACACCCACCCAAGGGGTCAAAATAAACTACGCCCCTTTTTTTGGCGCATGATGTCGGCTCTTTAGCTTGACTACCGATATTTTTCGTCTCTTTACCTCTGACCGGTTGGCCACCCCTGTCCTAGAGGTTTGCTGAACTTAATTCTAAGTTCAGACTGCACCATCAATGCCCATATAAAGTAATCTTCAGCAAAATAATGTATAAGAAGTATTCAGCTAATGTTTAAGGTAGTCAAGCTATCAATCGCTATTTCCAGTCTACATAATACTGGTCATGAAGTAGATTTTAAAAATAATGTGCAGAAACGAAAAATGAAAACCTATTTACCAGACATTACATGAAGTCTTTGAACACAAAACAAAAATGAGACGGCAATAATGGTATTACTGGCGGGACAATGGAATCTCGGAAAACTTAAGGACAGCCAGAACGGTTTAGCATCAAGTTACTTAAAATTCTTCTTGATCAGGTCACAGCTATGAATAATTTCCTCAAACCATATTAAAGCTGATCACTATTATCAACTACTCTTGTTAAATCCTATTACTTCTCTACCATGCCAATCTTAAACTGAGATCATTTCCCTTACAATTTCTTTACAGAGTCTAATTTAGAGTTGGACATTCATAATGTTACAGAGGTGCACCAAGATGAGTACTGGAAAGTAGATATTTTTGTAGTGTTGAATTTGTCACGTGATACTCGGGGCCTCAATTCTGGTTGGCTCGGTAACCTGTGAAGATCGCAGCTTAAAGAGACCGAACACCCGCCACTCCGACATCGCTGAGTCCCATCATTCACATGTGAGACACACCCCCTCGCATGACTCCGCTGCAGGAGAAATCATTTGACTGTTGCCGACCGTTGAATGTTTTCTCCAAGCTTCTCAAATAAAAGTCAGTGTTAAGTGACTTTTATTTGCGAGCGACGGGACAAATACGGAACAGGCGGCTGATGTCCTGTCACATCAGCAGCCTGCCCTCGGCACACATCATCCCACCTGCTTACCCATGGGAATGCCCAGCGTTTTCAGGGGGACGCCCATAAAACACTGGGCCAACCCCCATCTTCGCAACCGTTCGACCACGTCCCTTGCTAATGGCTCGGCGACTATGCAAGTCGCCTAAGCCGTTTGCGAAGGGAAGCTGTACATGCGCATAATATATACCATTGGCATATGCAGAGCCCCAGACATCGGAACCTGAGTTTGGCCCCGTCCCAATTAATTAGAATCACCCCCTTGGAGAGGAGGCATATATATAGCTGAGCTTGGAAAGGGGGTATATGAACATAAGTTGAGGAAGGAAGTCTCTGTGGGGGTTATTCTGACCTGATTGCTGCTCTGTTAAATTGCAGAACCCTGGGATCAGATGTACCCTGCCCCACCAGAGTGAAATCCTGCACCGTGCAAGCCTGCAAATTGCTTAGCACGGCTTGTGGGAATTAGCTGGATCTGCGACTAGCTGCAAATCCATTCGTAATATGCGCACCATCTAATGACTTTTACAGAGTGTGCAGTCTGCAGGGGCGGGCTGGGCCGGGGTGCAGAGCGCCATGTGCCCCCCAGGCCGCTCTGGCTGGACTGCTGCGGGCCGCGGCCGCCTTACCTATGCTTACACTACCGGCGGCCATGTTCCTGTAGTATTTTAAACATGTATGCGGGCTGCGGCTACAGGGACATGGACGCCGGCCTCCACAGCCATGTGGAGGAGAGCCCGGGCCAGCCGCCTGTTCCCCAGAGTTGCAGGCACGACGTCATGTCCGGCATCATGATATCAAATTCCGGCCACCGCGGGGTTGTGTGGGAAGCAGCCGGGCCATGGGGGCAGCAGAGACGAGTATCTCTGGTTGCGGCAGCCTGAGCAGGAGTGCCCAGAGTTGAAGAGGCAGCCGCAGCAGAGAGGGAGAAGTGCTCAGCGGCAGTGTCAGTGAGCAGGACCTGGACCAGGAGAGCCGGGCAGTGGGAAGTGTCCGGCTCAAGAGTTGAAGGCAGAGAGAGGCAGCAGAGAGGGAGAAGTGCACAGCGGCAGTGTCAGTGAGCAGGACCTGAACCAGGAGAGCCGGGCAGTGGGAAGTGTCCGGCCCAAGAGTTGAAGACAGAGAGAGGCAGCAGAGAGGGAGCCGTGCTGCAGCAGCAGCAGTGTCAGTCAGCGGGACCAGGAGAGCCAGGCAGCAGGAGGACAAGTGCTGCAGTGACTGTAAGTGTAACCAACACCTCTCCCCCACCCACTATGCCTGGGCTGCTTTCTTGAATTCCTCCCTCCCATCACCCCCGAGCCGCGACTGTCACCCTATGACTGTCACCTGAACATGTGGCTTGCATAATAATTCACTATCTTTCTGCCTGCATACTGATCCTGTTAAGGATAAAAGTATTCCTAAGTATGTGTACAAGGGGCACTTAGGAAGTTAGCTATCTATATATTTATTTAGGAATTTTTCATTAAAATATTGGGTACTTGTTTAGTTTCACGGTGGCCGATATATCGGATGCGATATCGGCCGATCCAATTTTTATATCTGATCATAACTCCACTATCCACTGCGCATGGAGTTGACTTTATATAGTGTGGCGAGCGCAGCGAGGGGGAGCAGCCTGTGGTGTCCTATTTTTTTATACAGGGGGAGAAGCCTGTGGTGTCATTATATTTTTAACGAAAAACCTCCATTTTAATAATGCGCTGTTACTTATGGGCCAGTGCTCTGGACTTGCCCCCCGGGTTAAAAGTTGCCAGCCAGCCCCTGGCAGTCTGTGTGCGCGTAGCCCAGGACTTCACCGGCCGGCGCTAAAGTCACACACCTTCTGGACACGTCTGCATTTTCCCTGACACTCTCTAAAAAAATTCCTGTTACTACCCACAAACAGTGACGGACTGGGCCACCTAATTAGCACTGGCATTTGTGCACATGCGCAACCTTTGTCATGTGTTGACAACACATGACGGGGTATCGTCACCTAGCAACGGGGCCAAACTTCCTGAAGCACTAGCGGTGGTACACGCCGTCTATGCCTCCGATACTGGCAATCGGGGGTTGGTGACGGGGTCCCAGCGGTGCCCAGGATCATAGTGGAGACCAGCATCGCCATTGATATCATTTTCAGGTATTTGGATATAAAGTTTATCCTCATTCCTTATACAGTATGTGTATATATTACTTCCGGGTATGTGACCTTTTGTTTTGAATACAAATGTTTATTTCTATCTGTATTTTTTTTATATAAAACACTTAAAATCAATTTAGGACTGCCTCCTATAGATTCTGTGTTTATATTATATAATTAGCAGACGGTTCTCACACTTTTGAACATTTTAATGGCTAATTAACCATCAGGTGAATAATTTGAGCAATTAAGCACTCTGGTATAAATATGAGCATGGAGCTCACAGACAGACACTTGCTCCTGAGGAAGCCAGAGTTCCATTATCCGGGGAAACGCTTGAGCTGTTGAATTTTCATTTATTGCTGACACCATCCAGTCGTCCAAGCGACCAAACCATCTCCCACCGACGTCACCCCATCTGGATCCATAATCTATGGGATATCTGCTTTGTTCCTAACAAATATCCAGTAAAAGGAGGAAATCGTCCTAGTGGGAAGCTTGAGCCCATGAAATTATAGGGCAAACAACAAAGGACTTCAGAGTCGTCTCAATTGGACACAATATCTACCAGGATGGTAATATGATTACACTTGTCAGCTTTATGAATATAACGGATACAATATCCCTGTGATATTACTTTTATCATCACTATTCATTGTCTTCACAATGAAGACAAAGTATCTACCACTGGGAGGAGAACATGGTTTAACTTGAGGCTACTAACATTCAGGCATATTACATGATTTTTGTGCGGTGCAACTACCTGTGACTGCGATTGCAATAAAAATTGGCTCTGGCATGATAGCCAGTCTGCATTGCCATAGGATAACACAGAGGGTCCAGTGTGTGATCAATGGTGGCCCCTTCCAGAACAAGCAGCAGATCTGGAAGTCCACCAGTGGACCGGTGAATTCCAAATTCCTGCAGCGGAGACAATTGCGAATTGTCACTTAGTACAATTTCAATTAGTACAATTTCACAGCTGCAAATGCATCTCTAAATCAGGTTTTATGTCTCAAAACTTAAAAAGAAAACAACAAAAATGTTATTTATTGGACAAAGGAACTAAAATACAGTACTGTAGATGGCATGGAAAATGTTCTTGCTGACTTAGCACAGTGGCTTGTTGAGACAAACTACCTACGCTGTAAATATTTGTTGTATGTGCGAGGCGGAAACTTTCACTCCTTTGATCTTTTTGCCTTTCCCGGCTGCATTACTTGGTTTTATTAACATTTAAACTTCCTGTTTCTTCCGAGTCAATGTAGCTAAAACATATTGCCCAGTCAACAGGGGAAGTCCATTCTCTTTGTCACAAAGAAATAAAACGTGTTTCCAAGAAAAACGCAATGGTATTTGTGGTCTCCAAAACACTGAATAATCAGCCTGTTTCCTTTTCGTGTTTTTATTTTTCCTTTTTTTTTTTATTGTTACAATTGTTAATTTTATACCGAATCCTAAGGCACACACAGTGTTTTGCTGTTTCTTTTGTAAAATGCCACTGTACTGTAAGTACACAAACTGAACAATTCTCACATTCGTTTAGGATTCAGAAATAAATGAGGTTGCCAAAATACATGTTCTTTGAGGTGGTTAATTTAAGTGGGAACTGTTCTAACCAAGGTGGGCTTTGTGGCTTTGAGTTTATACTCAAGTCAACGAGATTAAAGTTTTTTTATTTTTTTATTGTCATTTCATTTTCATCCTCTGTTACTCACTATGGGGGTTATTTTGGTTCACTCTCTGACAAAATCCTTCTTAGATGGACAAAAGCATGTGCACTGCAGGGGGGGCAGATGTAACATGTGCAGAGAGAATTAGATTTGGGTGAGTTATTTTGTTTCTGTGCAGGGTAAATATTGGCTGCTTTATTTTGACACTGCAATATAGATCTCACTTTGAAGTAAAACCCCACCCAAATCTAATTCTCTCTTGTCAGAAAGAGTGAACCAAAATAACCCCTATAGGCCTGAGTTTGAGATTGGCACCAGAACCTTACCTCTGTGCCGTGGTTTGAGGATAAAAGAAGATACCGTAAAACTGAGCAGAAATTAAAGATATCAGCAGAAGGGAACATCCTTTTCTCCACCAGGGCCAGCTAAATTGAATGTCCTATTTCTATAAATTTTACTTGAAATTTCATTCGATTCTCAATACTCTAGGCCTTTCAGTTTTCATTATAAATTTAAAGTGTATAACAACTGGTTTATAATAACTAACCTTGCAGATCTACCTACTGAATTGCTGAATGTTAAGGTGCCCATACACTAGTAAGATTTATCTTCAGATCTGGCTGGTTGGAACAAAAACATGGTTATGGATGAGTGACAGTTTGTCAGTTTTCCAGCATTTCCAAGCAAATGGTCAACTGTCATTTGCTCTCATCCATAACCATGTTTTTGTTCCAACCAGACAGATCTGCAGATAAATCTGTGTGTGTATGGCCACCTTTAGTTCTATGCTCTATACTGCAGCAGACAAAACTTAAGCTGGCCATACATCTACAGATCGATTGTCAGATTGGGATTGGTTGGAATAAAATCCCGATAATGGATGAGAGCAAATGACAGTTGACCATTTGCTTTGAAATTCTGGAAAACTGCCAAAAACTGTCATTCAGACATTACCAGGTGTTTGTTCCAACCAGCCCAATCTGACAAACGATCTGTAGATGTATGGCCACCTTAAGGCACTGATTCAGGTTTGCTTGGTAAACTGCAAACATTGCACCTTACCGAGCACATGAGGCGCCGCTTCTCCGCCGCCCCGCCGTTGTAACAAAAAAAAATCTCTGAAACAGACAAGGGAATTTAAAAAGTTTAACTATATTCTGCTCTTGTTTATTCTGGATTGGTACTACATTAAGTACCCTCAAAAAATAACATCATTTGGAATTGGCTGTTAGTTAGACTTGTAGGAGTTAGTTCTGCCATCCCATAAGCCAGTGTTACCCAAACTTTTTTTGAATCACAGCACCCTAGAGTACAGCATTAAAAAAAATGTCATGGCACCTCTAGGCCAATAGAGTCATATTAAATTAAGTACATAGGGGGTTATTCTGATTCATTCGGAAAGGCACAATCACTCTCTAATGGACAAAACCATATGCACTGCAGGTGGGGCTGATGTAACATGTGCAGAGAGAGAGTTAGATTTGGGTGTTTTATTGTTTCTGTGCAGGGTAAATACTGGCTGCTTTATTTTTTACACTGCAATATATATATCAGTTTGAAGTACACCCCCCTCCCAAATCTAACTCTCTCTGCACATGTTACGTCAGCCCCACCTGCAGTGCACATGGTTTTGTCCATTACAGAGTGATTGTGCCTTTCCGAGTGAATCAGAATAACCCCCATTGTGCTTATATGTTACCCTTGAGTTCAGTTATGTGGTGAGGGGCAGCACTTGCTTCTGTTTCTCCACATACTGCTTACTGAAATGACCATAAATAATTTGAATTGGTTTAGGACTATCAACCCAGGGTTTCGTCAACCAGTCGGCAATAAGATTGCTCAGAAGGTCATTTATTGAAGGATCTGAAATAGTATCTTTGTATGTAGTTGTTCGGATCTGTGAAGTGGGCATCTAAATACATATCCCAGCATCTGCAACATGCACATTTTCACACATTCACTTCATACTTGCCTACTTTTGAAAACTAGTTTCAGGGAGATTATAGTTGGTAATATAATTTTGCAAAGAGCCCCATGGGGGAGAGGGTCCACCCAAAGGGCTTGTCTAGTTCCATATATGGAAAGATTATGAAAAGAGATTGTGAATGTGGCACCTAGAAGCGTCGGTGTGTATTGCTACATATGCAAAGGATTTTTTTAAATGACTGATGTCCAAATGTAGATGAGCCCTAAATCAGTTAGTAAGAGATACTGTACTTGATAAAATGCTAGGAAATTGGGCTAATGATTTAATGTAAATGTATCTCTGTCATTCCTTTTTCTCCAAAAAATTTAAAAGTGTAATGTGGGATGGTGACATGAGGGAGATTGCTAGACTAATGAGGGAGAGAGGGAGATTGCTGCTATATCAGGGAGACTCCTGCAGAATGCAGGGGGGGAGGTAACTATGATGTAACAGTGTAATGTGGGGTAGGTGACATGAGGGAGATTGCTAGACTAATGAGGGAGAGAGGGAGATTGCTGCTATGTCAGGGAGTCTACTGCAGAATGCAGGAGGGGAGGTAACTATGATGTAACAGTGTAATGTGGGCTAGGTGACATGAGGGAGATTGCTAGACTAATGAGGGAGAGAGAGGGAGATTGCTGCTCTGTCAGGGAGTCTCCTGCAGAATGCAGGAGGGGAGGTAACTAGGATGTAACAGTGTAATGTGGGCTAGGTGACATTAGGGAGATTGCTAGACTAATGAGGGAGAGAGGGAGATTGCTGTTATATCAGGGAGTCTCCTGCAGAATGCAGGAGGGGAGGTAACTATGATGTAACAGTGTATGTGGGCTAGGTGACATGAGGGAGATTGCTGCTATGTCAGGGAGTCTCCTGCAGAATGCAGGAGGGGAGGTAACTATGATGTAAAAGTGTATGTGGGCTAGGTGACATGAGGGAGATTGCTAGACTAATGAGGGAGAGAGGGAGATTGCTGCTATGTCAGGGAGTCTCCTGCAGAATGCAGGAGGGGAGGTAACTATGGTGTAACAGTGTAATGTGGGCTAGGTGACATGAGGGAGATTGCTAGACTAATGAGGGAGAGGGAGATTGCTGCTATGTCAGGGAGTCTCCTGCAGAATGCAGGATGGTAGGCAACTATGATTCACTGCTTACATACAGTATTTGCAGCAGCATCAGCATTACTGTACTCTGAAGCAGGACGATTAACAAGTTACTGTCCTAATGAATTCAACATGTTTATCAATGAATAATCAAAGACGGATGTTTAATTATTGGCCTGTGCAGAAATGATCATTTCCATTCATTCCGTTCGGAGTCACGGATTTCATCTAGTATTATCATCACCGTTCAGTGATCTAATGTTGTGCTAATATTCTCTAATGTGATGCATTAATGCCTATGACGGTAACATAATTAGACTGAGATATCTTGGAAGAGAAAAATGGGATTCTGTCTAACACCTGCAGAGAATGCTGGTTGTAATATCATTGGTGAGATAGATGGATAGCGCACTCTATGTGTGATATGTATGGCGAATCAGTTGGAGGGAAGGAAGGGAAGGTAAGGGGGGGGGGGGGGTTGGGAGGGGGGTAGAGGGGGGGTTGGGAATAAGAGGAGGGAGGATAGGGAGTAAGTAGTGGGGAGGTGCAGGGTAGGTGGTAATGATCTCTAAATGACAGTCAGGAGGATAAGTGATAAATTAAGAAATATTTATTTATTTAGAAAGTAACAATAATGAGCGGGTGCTCCGCTGGAGCTGGTGTCGACACAGTCAAAGGAGCAGTGTCGGTAAATGTCGATACACACCTTACTGTCCCTATAGGAGCCCCTGTGGGGATTGGGATGCCAACAGGTTCCCTTTTACCATATGTCCTAAAGGGACATATGTCTCCTATTGAGATACAGTGTGGTGTGGAGTCTCTATGAAAATTGACAGCGTGTTGGTGGTGAGGAGTCCCTTAGGAATCGGGGTGCCAACAGGTACCTTTATACCATAAGTCCAGCGGACTTATGTCTCCTACAATGTTTGTGTGCTGTTCAATTAAAAGTCTAATGGTGCAAACAGTTCTGCAGGGATGAAAGCAGGCAAGTAGCGGCGTCCCGCACCTTGCTCCTTACCCTGTTCGCTGTCGTTGTGCGGACGTCCTGGGCTCACTGGGAGTACCGGTCGGTCCTGTAGGTGTTGTGGCTGATGTAGCGTTACTGTGCGGTCTTTGCTCCGCTCCTAGTGGGTGCCGGGTTACCGGTCTGTCGGACGCGGCGTGTTGTGACGTCAGCGTCTCGTGCTTACACGGAGGTAGCGGAGGTGGATGAGAGGTGTGTGGTAGGCAGCAAAGCCTGTTGTTGGACCAACACAGCAACAACAGGCTTTGCTGCCTACCACACACCTCTCATCCACCTCCGCTACCTCCGTGTCAGCACGAGACGCTGACGTCACAACAGCGCGCCGGGACACGCTGCGTCCGACAGACCGGTAACCCGGCACCCGCTAGGAGCGGAGCAAAGACCGCACAGTAACGCTACATCAGCCGCAACACCTACAGGACCGACCGGTACTCCCAGTGAGCCCAGGACGTCCGCACAACGACAGCGAACATGGTAAGGAGCAAGGTGCGGGACGCCGCTACTTGCCTGCTTTCATCCCTGCAGAACTGTTTGCACCATTAGACTTTTAATTGAACAGCACACAAACATTGTAGGAGACATAAGTCCGCTGGACTTATGGTATAAAGGTACCTGTTGGCACCCCGATTCCTAAGGGACTCCTCACCACCAACACGCTGTCAATTTTCATAGAGACTCCACACCACACTGTATCTCAATAGGAGACATATGTCCCTTTAGGACATATGGTAAAAGGGAACCTGTTGGCATCCCAATCCCCACAAGGGCTCCTATAGGGACAGTAAGGTGTGTATCGACATTTACCGACACTGCTCCTTTGACTGTGTCGACACCAGCTCCAGCAGAGCACCCGCTCATTATTGTTACTTTCTAAATAAATAAATATTTCTTAATTTATCACTTATCCTCCTGACTGTCATTTAGAGATCATTACCACCTACCCTGCACCTCCCCACTACTTACTCCCTATCCTCCCCCCTCTCACTCCCAACCCCCCCTCTACCCCCCCTCCCAACCCCCCCCCTTACCTTCCCTTCCTTCCCTCCAACTGATTCGCCATACATATCACACATAGAGTGCGCTATCCATCTATCTCACCAATTTGAACTTAAGGGGTTCTGGACAACCCCTAGGATTAAGCAGCACCACGCACACTTAGCAGGTAGAGCGCAATATACCCCCACCTCTGTATCGGTTGTAATATCATAGCAATCATTTCTCCAGTAAATGTCCTTTTTAAATAAAGTCCTTAATGTATTATATATTTTTTTAGATATTCTTTAAGTTTTGACCTGCGTATATACAGACAATTGTGCCAACACCATGTTGCTAATTAGGAGTGTGCACCGGACACTTTTCGGGATTTGTGTTTTGGTTTTGGAGGTCAACCGTCATGTTTTGGATCTGGATTGGTTTTGCCAAAACCACCCTTCCAAGTTTTGTTTTTATGTTTTGGAACTGTATG
This sequence comes from Crinia signifera, assembly GCF_055691185.1. Classification (NCBI taxonomy): domain Eukaryota; kingdom Metazoa; phylum Chordata; class Amphibia; order Anura; family Myobatrachidae; genus Crinia; species Crinia signifera. Next base: position 12,492,872 of record NC_139225.1, on the reverse strand, counting down.
TTTTTTTGGAAAAAAAAAATCATAAAAACTGCAAAAACTTTTTTGATTTCTACAGTATTCTTAACCTCAGTAACATTAACTTCCACTCATTTCCAGTCTGTTCTGAACACCTCACAGTTCACAATATTGTTTTTAGGCCTAAAGGTTGCACCGAGGTAGCTGGGTGACAGAAGGGTGAGTGGGAGAAAATGGGAAGCACACTCAAGTCTGGCCCTAGTGCTCTCCCCCCACAACCACCTGATCACCATGAGTGGAAGGCCCTTGGGCAGTCCTGATATTCTCAGCCAGTCGGGTGGTGGGCCTGGTCCTGGTGTTCTCATGGCAGTGGAGAGGCCTTATCCTAAATAATGTGGTTGTACCAGTGGCGGAATAGACACGGGGCAATAGGGGCGGTCGCCCCGGGGCCCCCACACATCTGGGGGTCCCCACACCCGCCACCCCACTGCTGCAGTGGAAGGCAGCGCAGGATGGGTAACGCTGGTGGGCAGGGGGTCCCTCCTGCGTATGTGAAGTGAGCAGCGGGGTCCCTGCAGCAGATGGGAACTAGTTATTAGTTCCCATCTGCTGCAGGGACTATGCCGCAGGGACAGTGGTGTAACTAATAAGCATGCCCCCCCCAGTAGGGTTAACACCCACTCCCCCCTATGTGGTTAAGGAAACACCCCCCCCCCCAGCGGCCGGTACCTCCTGCCTTGCGGATCCCAGCTATCTTGCGGGTCCCGGCTCTCCTCTCCCGGCTCCTGCTGCTTAGAAAAACAAAGTGACATTTGGAAAATGGCTGCCCCCATACGAAGGACAGTTTTTGAGGATGCTAGAGCCTAGCATCCTCAAAAACTGTCCTTCGTATGGGGGCAGCCATTTTCCGAATGTCGATTTTTTCTAAGCAGGAGCCGGGAGAGGAGAACCAGATCCGCAAGGCAGGTGGTACCGGCCGCACGGGGGGGGGGGGGGGGGTTTGACCCTATGGGGAGGGGTGTTAACCCTATGGGGAGGGGTGTTAACCCTACTGGGGGAGCCACAGACCTTTTTGTCCAGGGCCCCCACACACCTTAATCCGGCCCTGGATTGTACCACAGTCATTCTTCAGTAATGTTGGTTTGTTTGCATTCTGTTTTCCTTCGGTTTAATGCCGGTAAAATGCTGCTATTGTTTCTAAGCTGACCCTTTATATCAAGACCCTATAGCGTCCTGAAGGACTCCCTTCCCATACTATACTGAATAAAATAGGGCTAAATTATATTTCAATTGCCTCAATGTGTCATTTTTTTTTAAAATAATCTTTACGTATCCTGTTATTGTATGATCATAAGCTTGTCCTCAGCAAATTCTGTCATCATCAAATTCTGACACTTTACGTTCTAGGAAAAGATTATAAATAAAAACATTAGAAGGATATAGCTCAACACTGATGCCTATGTTTAATTGCTTATGATCATTAACACAAAATAATTTCCATTAATAACTACCCTGTGTCCATCATTCAGTCAATTCTCTATCCATATACATTACTTAGGTCCTCCCTGGATCTACTGTAGAACATTTATCTTTAATGCCAATCAGATTCAAGCCAAAGATATCTATCATAATTCTAATATTTAATATTAAACGTACCTCCTTATAAAACCTTATAAAACCTAATCAAGTCTGTTCAGTGGAAAGCTGGTCCTCCATTGCTGACACTGCTGTCAAATTAGTTTCTTCAATATATTTCCGAATGACAGCCCCAGGAAACCCTTTAAATAATCTATTCACAGCAGACGTCAGGCTTGCCGTTCTATAATTTCCTGGCTCTGTTTTTGATCACATTTAAAGATTGATATCACATCTGCTTACTGCCAATCTGATGAAACGGACCCGGTTAGGAGAGAGTCTATAACTACAAGAAATGATAGTCTATAAACTACTGCCATTTACCTATAACACATGTTTATAAATGCCACCTGGACCCGGTTCAGGGCCAGTTCTAGGGTGTTTGGCGCCCCCCTGCAAACTAAAAATTTGCCCTCAATGCCTGCTGAAGGCGTGCAATGAAAAAAACAAAACCAGTGATAGTGCGTGCCGTAAATCCTACTACACATGATTGTCACACACCGTAGTGCCCATAACACATTGTCACACACCATAATTCCTATTACATGTTATAACCCACTGTAACGCCTATTACACATTATGCCACAACCGTAATGCCTATTACATATTATAATACACGACATAATGCCTAATATATATTATACCACACACCGTAATGTCGGTTACATATTATGCCACATAAGTGGCGCTTAACTACATGCTCATTGCTAGGAGTTACATGCTCGTTGCCAGAGGCGTAACTAATATTGTGGTGCCCCCCCGCCAAAAAATTACCTTACCCCCCCGCATGCCGCCGCCGGCCCCGCATTCAGTCCGGCACCGCAGATAGCCTTCGGGCTCCGTCTCCTGCAGTAATGAAAAATGACAGGACAAAATGGCTGCCCCCGTACAGCAGACAGTTTTTTTAGGGATGTTAGAGGAGGCGGCGGCCTCCTCTAGCATCCGTAAAAACTGTCTGCAATTGGGGGGCAGCCATTTTGTCGTGACATTTTTCATTACTGTAGGAGACGGAGCCCGGAGGCTATCTGCGGTGCCGGACTGAATGCGGTGGCGGCGGCATGCGGAGGGGTAAGGGGGGGGTCTGACCAGAGTGCCCGGGCACCGGGGGCGCCCCGCTGGCGCTTGCTCCCCCAAGCAGCCGTGGTGGCTGCCTTACGGTAGCTACGCCTCTGCTCGTTGCCAGGGGTTTGTTGCTCAAATACAGGGGTTACATGCTCCTTACTAGGGGTTTTATGCTCATTGCCACGGAGTTACCATTAAATGCTTATATGGTAAAGGTAGATAGCAGTTTTGGCAGTACTGGGGCAAAGAGGGGGTTAGGGTCAGGCAATATATATATATATATATATATATATATACTAGGTGATTCATCGCGCCCTACGGGCGCTCTTCACACCGTCGTAAGGGGCTGCGCCCCCTTAATTTGTGAACATTTGTATATGAGAAATATGGTTAGAATTGTATGTAAGATGGCCTGTATTGCAACTTGAGTTATAGGTGAAATGTGTTAAATAGAGAGCATATGATGTGGAAGGGGGTGTGTATTGTTTTGTTTAATTAAAAAGCGGTTACAGAGTAAGATGTACATTGATAGTGTGGATGGTACAGTGACATTTGTGGGTGTGGGGGGGGGGCTGTGTGTGCATGTTGTTTAGGTGTGTGTGTGCGCAATAGTATAGTAGGGTGTTTCTGAGTCAGCGGCTCCCCACTGGCGGAGGTCACGACACAGGAAAACAGGAGGCTGGGTAGTGATAGGGGTGTGTGGGCATAAGGGGGACTAAAGAGGAGTCTGGGAGATACTGTGCAGCTTCTGCCAGTGGGTGAGGGTCCAGCGTGGCAGTACAGGATGGTGGCCCTGAGTCAGTGTCTCCTCCTACTGGGTGGGAGTTGGGGTGCATGAGAGCAGGAGGCTGGGCTATGAGGCATGATAGGGGAATGTGGGCAAAACAGCGTCAGCGACTCCCCAGTGGTGGAAGTTACGGTTCAGGAGAGCAGGAAGCTGGGTAGTGATAGGGGTGTGTGAGTATACGGGGTACTAAAGAGGGGCTTAGGGGTGCCGTGAATTGCGGGAGGGGCGCGGGGGGTGCCGTGAATCAAGGGAGGGAGGGGGCGCAGGTGTCGGCGAATCGCGGGAGAGGGCTGGGGTCCGCAAAGCGTGGGAGGGGGCGTGAATTGCGCGAGGGGGGGTTGCGAATCGCGGGAGGGGGGGTGCGCGGGGGGTCCATGAATTGCTGAAGGGGGGGGGGCACGGGGTGCGATGAATCACCTAGTTGGTTATATATTCTTGTAGAAGGATGGTAGGATGTTGCTGTCATTCAGAATGCATTTACATAAACAGTAATAGTAGCAGTAAAAGATCTGACTTAAAACACCTACAGTAAAACAGAACAGGTGTTATATATTATACTAAGAATTGGTTGATGATGTGTAGGTTGACGTGCACATAGTTCATAGTTGTCACTGGAAAAAAATTGCTACACGAAAAAATCAACACAGAAAGTTCAACACATGTAAATGTTGACATAAGTGTGGCACTTCATCGGTGTCAATGTCGACACATGAGAATGAATATGAAAACATAAAAAAAAAAGAAAAATAAATCTTCAAAAACTCATGTCAACCTTTTTCATTGTCGACCATAGCCGTGCATGTGCCATTTAATCCTGGGGTTGCCGTGAATCGCGCGCGGGAGGGGGGGGAGGGAGGAGGTGAGGGGTGTCCGCGAATCATGGGAGGAGGGGTCGTGGGTGCATGCCGTGAATTGCGGGGGGGGGGGGTGTGTGGGTGCCGCGAATCGTGGGAGGGGGGAACGCGGGGGGTTGCAGTGAATCGCGGGAGGGTGGGGGCGGGGGGTTGCCGCAATGACAGGAGGGGGGGTCAGGGGTGGGGAATCTTGGTTGGGGGGTCGTGGGGGGCACCGTGAACCTAGCGAGGGGGGCCCAGGGGGTTGGCGCAAATCGCGGGAGGGGGGATCGCGGGGTGCCGCGAATCGCAGGAGGGGGGGTGTCACGGGGTGGGGCCGCGAATCGCGGGAGTCACCGGGGGTGCCGTGAATTGCGGGGTGTGTGCTGCAAATCGCGGGAGGGGGGTTGCGGGGGGTGCCGCGAATCGCCACAAGAAAGGTCAACACATGTAATTGTTGACATAAGTGTGGCACTTCATTGGTGTCCATGTCGACACATGAGAATGAATATGAAAACATTGAAAAAGTGAAAAATAAATCTTGTCAACCTTTTTCATTGTCGACCATAGCCATGTCAGTGTTTTGCATGTGCCATTTAATCGTGGGGATGCCGTGAATTGCGGGATTGGGGGTCACGGGGGGGGGGGGGTGCCGCGAATCGTGGGAGGGGGGGGCGCGGGGTGTTGCAGTGAATCGCGGGAGGGTGGGTCGCCGGGGCGGGTGGTTGGCGCAATGACAGGAGGGGGGGTCAGGGGTGGGGAATCACGGTTGGGGGGGTCGTGGGGGGCACCGTGAACCTCGCGAGGGGGGGCCCAGGGGGTTGACGCGAATCGCGGGAGGGGGGGGCGCGGGGTGCCGCGTATCGCAGGAGGGGGGGTGTCACGGGGGGTGGGGCCGCGAATCGCGGGAGTCACCGGGGGTGCCGCGAATTGCGGGGGGTGTGCTGCAAATCGCGGGAGGGGGGTTGCGGGGGGTGCCGCGAATCGCCACAAGAAAAAATCAACACAGAAAGCTCAACACATGTAAATGTTGACATAAGTGTGGCACTTCATTGGTGTCCATGTCGACACATGAGAATGAATATGAAAACATTGAAAAAGTGAAAAATAAATCTTGTCAACCTTTTTCATTATGCAAACAATAAAGGGGTGCTGCGCTCACCTTCTGAGGTGCCCACACAGCCGATGCTGACTGGGAGCACTTCTACGTGTAGTATGGACTGCAAGGAGGACAAGATAGGTGGGTAAATAATATATTTATTATTAATAAAAAACTGGTGGGTAGGAAGATGGGGGATGGGGTGACAGGCCGGGTAGCTTCCACTTGTGGGGAGTGGTGTCCGCTGTCGGCCTGGTGAAGGGCAGGGGGGCGGGGGGGCGCAGGTAAGATCAGTCTCTGGCTGCGGTGGGTGGAATGAAAAATTATAAAAATGAAGAAAAACGAAAGGAAAAAACAGTCCCGGTACTGTCCACAGTAAGATGGTATGGAGATGTCACTGGAGGCTGGCGTCCCAGCAGCTCACAGTGGTGCATACAACATACCTTAATGCTGCCGCAGTGCGGGAGTGTTCAGATGCTTGTGGCCGTAGATGTTCCGGGCGTCCTGCTGGATGTGAGAGGGACACCGACGGTTGATCCACGCTGCTGTGCTGTGTGCGCCGGCGGGTGCCAGAAAGTGCAGGCTGACGTGATGTTCCACGGCGCACAGGAGCAGCGTGCGCTCTACTCGCTGAGGAGGAGACTTAGGGTGTGTAGACTTGAGATGTGGGTGGATATGTTACCAACGCGTTTCAGCCGGGGTTCGGCCTTTTTCAAGGTAATTGGTCTGTGAAACTGAGTGAAATATAAAGGGTGGTAAGCTCCTCCCCTCTCCTGTGATAGGTCGAGGGGTGTTACAGCCTTCTGTGTTCATAGAATGTGTCAGAGATGCTGATGTCGACTTCTCAGTTGAAAACCTTGCTGATGTCGACTATTCAGCCGGCTGGTCAATGTTAATGGTAAAAAATGGGTACATGTACAGAATTAAAAGTTGAATCATAGAGTTGAAAAGGAGAAAATATAAAAAATAAATATAAAAAATGTTACTGATTGATTAGAACTGAATGGAGGAGAAGGGGGTGTCAAATGCATGCCAACTTGTAGCCAGTACTGGAGGATATGCATGATTGAGTGTGGTGTCGACATAAAGTGGTGGTGTCGACTATTTTACAGGTGTGTGAATCAAGGCACGTTTTCCATGGTAGGTGTTACGTTGAGTAAGGCCAGGTTATCTAATGCGTACAAAGTCAGGCTGTGGGTTTTAGATAACCTGGCCTTACTCAACGTAACACCTACCATGGAAAACGTGCCTTGATTCACACACCTGTAAAATAGTCGACACCACCACTTTATGTCGACACCACACTCAATCATGCATATCCTCCAGTACTGGCTACAAGTTGGCATGCATTTGACACCCCCTTCTCCTCCATTCAGTTCTAATCAATCAGTAACATTTTTTATATTTATTTTTTATATTTTCTCCTTTTCAACTCTATGATTCAACTTTTAATTCTGTACATGTACCCATTTTTTACCATTAACATTGACCAGCCGGCTGAATAGTCGACATCAGCAAGGTTTTCAACTGAGAAGTCGACATCAGCATCTCTGACACATTCTATGAACACAGAAGGCTGTAACACCCCTCGACCTATCACAGGAGAGGGGAGGAGCTTACCACCCTTTATATTTCACTCAGTTTCACAGACCAATTACCTTGAAAAAGGCCGAACCCCGGCTGAAACGCGTTGGTAACATATCCACCCACATCTCAAGTCTACACACCCTAAGTCTCCTCCTCAGCGAGTAGAGCGCACGCTGCTCCTGTGCGCCGTGGAACATCACGTCAGCCTGCACTTTCTGGCACCCGCCGGCGCACACAGCACAGCAGCGTGGATCAACCGTCGGTGTCCCTCTCACATCCAGCAGGACGCCCGGAACATCTACGGCCACAAGCATCTGAACACTCCCGCACTGCGGCAGCATTAAGGTATGTTGTATGCACCACTGTGAGCTGCTGGGACGCCAGCCTCCAGTGACATCTCCATACCATCTTACTGTGGACAGTACCGGGACTGTTTTTTCCTTTCGTTTTTCTTCATTTTTATAATTTTTCATTCCACCCACCGCAGCCAGAGACTGATCTTACCTGCGCCCCCCCGCCCCCCTGCCCTTCACCAGGCCGACAGCGGACACCACTCCCCACAAGTGGAAGCTACCCGGCCTGTCACCCCATCCCCCATCTTCCTACCCACCAGTTTTTTATTAATAATAAATATATTATTTACCCACCTATCTTGTCCTCCTTGCAGTCCATACTACACGTAGAAGTGCTCCCAGTCAGCATCGGCTGTGTGGGCACCTCAGAAGGTGAGCGCAGCACCCCTTTATTGTTTGCATATTCCGTATCTAGAGTTTGGACCACTCTGGGTCTGCAGCCCCTTCGTACATTGGTACTTGAGCGCTATACCCACCCCTGTACAAACCTTTTTCATTGTCGACCATAGCCATGTCAGTGTTTTGCATGTGCCATTTAATCGTGGGGATGCCGTGAATGGGGGGGGGGGGGGGGCGTGCATACCCAACATGACCCTCTCCAGGAGGGACACATTGCTCTGTTTCTGGACTTCTTAATTTATGGATTACCATCACCTGTGCTTAAACACCTTTCTTATCAATTACCCTGTTTAAAACAGGTGATGACAATCCTAAATTAAGATGGAAGTCCACAAACAGAGCATTCTGTCCCTCCTGGAGAGGGTCATGTTGGGAGGTATGTGGGGCGCTCACCTGGTGTGTCTGGTGAGTAGCTGTGTCTTTGCTGGGTAACATGGGGAGGCACTGTGCATACCTCCCAACATGACCTATGCCAGGAGGGACACAATGCTCTGCCGTTGGACTTTCTTCCTAATGTATGATTACCTCCATCTGTGTTGAACAGGTTAATTGATAGGAAAGGTGCTTCAACACAGGTGATGGCAATCATACATTAAAAGGAAAGTGCAGGAGAAGAGCAATGTGTCCCTCCTATGACTGTGAGCTCACTGGGCTGGTTCTCTGTCATGTGAGTCAGAGGCTCCACCCAGCGTTACAGCTTCAGACACACTTTGAGTGACAGATGTAGCCAAATATATAAGAGATATATATATATATATAAAATTATGTCTTACATTTAATTTGTGTGGTTTTAGATAAGCATATTTAATTGATTTTAAAATAAGCAGTTTATCTATTATAACTCTGCTTTACCTGGTGGTCTAGAGTGAAAGCACTCAGCAAGTGTTTTTTTACCAGACAACCTACCCCTCCCCCCTTTCCCAGCAGTTTTGGGGTTGGTGGCAGCCAGCCCAGTACACCTACCCCAGGCAGTGAAGAGAAAGCAGGGCTGGTCCATGCTGTAGCTGCTGCTCCAGGCGTGACCCGCGCATGTCACACAGGCAGCGCAAAGCACAGCAACATTGCAGCTGCCACAGCTGTGTCCAGGCTATTGCTGAAAATACTGGTAACTGGGACACTCGCGGTGGGGAAGACCTGATTAAGCGATAGCCGATGCGGTAGTCAGCTCTGCGTTGTTGCTGTGCTTCTGGCACTGCTATCTGTATGACAGTCGCAGTACAGGAGGCACCGTGTCCCGGCAGATGCAGAGTGGTAGTGCAGGGAGAGGCTTGAGCGCCTCTTCAGTCCGGTGCCACATTTTTTTCCCTCTCGTTCGCAAATAAAACTCAGTCTAAATTGACTTTTATTTGGCTCGGAAATGTCCGTGAACTTGGCGGGTGCTAACTTCTTGTAACGTCAGCTGCTCACCCTGCGCAGGCTTCACATCACATGCGGACAATGTTTTTTTGTGGACATGCCCAGGAAACGCTGTGTACCCTTATGTACCAGCCCCCCGTCTGCCCACTGCATTCGTACAGCGGCCCTGCACGTGCGTTTATTCACCTATATGCAGGCGCAGAGCTGCACCACCGGTCCTCAATGCGAATATGCTGGGGACCGATCCTTAAAGAATCAGGCCCTTAGTGTTTTTTTTTTATTTTCATGACTGTTGACAGCATCTTTTTCTCCTCTACTTGATAGTATTTTTTCACATCCACTGAAGTGAAGGAGCACAGGAATTCTGCCAATAAAATTCTAATCTGCAAATAATTGTCATATACAGTGTTGGTGAGGAGTTGGACTGGGGTGTTACAACTGTCAAACCACAATGCAGCTGCTTTTTGCAAATAAGGGATATTACATTGTTTTCTGTGTTAAGGCCCTTTTGTCATTGTTTTTAGTTGAAAAATCCGGTACTTGTTTCCTAGCACGGCGCCACCGATTTTAATTGTATGCAATCGGGTTGCAAAAATCGGGCCAATCGCATCGCATGCAACCAAATTGCATGCGATGCGATCGACCCGACTGACCCGATTTTTTACATTGAAACCAATGTTAAATGCCCCCCAAACCCCATTTTTCATTGTATGCCCCCCGATTGTTAACGCCACGCCACGATCAATGTGAACCCGAAGCGTGCTCGCGAGGGGCGGCGGTACACGTCCTCCGACCTTTTCATACCCCCACTATCCACGTCGGCGTGATGTTGATTTTATATAGTTTGGCGAGCGCAGCGAGCCACCGAGCCCGAAGTGTGGTGAGTGCAGCGAGCCCCGCGCATTACTTCACAGGTATAATGGCATTCAATGGCCCCGATTTTACATAGGAATTTAACATTACATACAATGCTTACAATGTAAAAATCGGGTCTGTCGCGTCGGTCGCATCGCATGCCATTATAATGGCATGCGATGGACCCGATTTTACATTTGTCGGGAAACCTCAAAAAAAGCCTGAAATCGGGTCGGTCGGGTCCCATCGCATACCTTAAGTTAAGGTATGCAATGGGACCCGATGGGCGCCGTGCTAGGAAACATGTACCAAAAATCCATCTTAGTTGCAACCCCCCCCCCCCCACACACACACACAGTAACGCCACTTACCTGGCATCGGCGACTCCGCACAGCGCCACGCTGCAGCCGCTCAATCCCGGCTGTTCATGCATCTGATGACATCACCCAAGATCGACCCACGACCATCTTTAAAGGGGTCAAAGCCGCGGCCGGCAGTTTGGGCAGGCACTAACCGATGTAGTAGCGCGGTCTGCGGCCCAGCCAGGGGGGAAAGCGGCGGCCCAGCCAGGGGGGAAAGCGGCGGCCCAGCCAGGGGGGGGGGGGGTATGGCCAGATCTGGACCGGCCCAGTGGAAAATGGCCTGGTTTCCAGGCGGGCCAAGCCACCCATGGCGCCATTTGCCCCCAGGGCTGCTCTATCGCCGATACTAATGGGCCACCTTATACAGCAAAACTACCCTGTTCATCTTCTGATGCGCGCGACGGGAGCTACTCGGGCGATGGGAGCCAAGTGGGCTGTCGGGCAAGGCAACATGCATGGTTGGACATGGAATGGATGCAGATGTGAGTATATTAGTATAGGCTGTGATGTTTTTGACTGTGAAGAACAAATCAGCTTTAGCTGCCCTTACATTCTTGATAACATGAAATAGTGGTGTCTGGCCTGAATAGTGTCATACAATATCTCATTCTGGTGCGTGGAGAATGAGATACAAGTACAAATATAGTCTAACTCTGCAAAGTCCTGGGCATGGTCTCCAATAGACAATGTATGAGGTGCATACCTAGTTGTCCAATAACACCTATAGACCTTATCAAATATTTTCCATCATCTCTTTTCTATCATATAATGTAAATATAGAAACGCTTATCAGATGACTTCCCCACTGTGTTTTAATAATACATATTGCTATTTGATTTAAGAAATTCCCTTGCCAAATGTATCATACCCAGGGTATTCCCCCCCTCTACCGTTTTCTAACTTTGAAATATTTTTAATGTAGGTGATAGTGGATACAGGTCCCGGCCAAGCAGAAGGTGACTCACTCGGGGAAGTTTTATCTGCTTCACATTGGCAAATGTATTAGTGCTCGCAATTGCCCATAGAATGACTTCTTGTAGTGTGAAATTACTGCATAATATTTGGTGCCCTAGTTTCTTTTTCATTTTATCTAAGTTCCTGTTACCTGCTCTTAGAAGAAATAAAAACTTAGTGTTACAAATTGAACACAATAACAGTCAGTGGGAAAAAATAGACTATTTATAAATGGGCTTTACATTCAATTTACTTTGCTACAAAACACACGTAGCGGAATACACAACTGCCATTTTTCTATCTCTGCTTCTGAGTGTGAGGTTAAATGCAATCTCACCGGGCTGCAGAAAGAAGAACAGAGAACTCAGAGTGGTGAAGTTACCATGGCCGAGAACAATCTTTTTAGATGACAAAGGTAATATACTTATTTGCCTGGATTTTACTCTTCCTGTTGTATGTGCCAGTACAATTTGTCCATATTCTGGTGTTTTGTTAACAATATTTGTCTCATTTTTAAACATAGTTCTTTGGATACATTTATTTTCAGGTTTCCCAGTGGGGTCTTTGAGATCAGATGTAAGGTTGCTCTGAGCTTGGTGGGAAAGGGGCGGGCTGTTGCCCGCCTCCTGCATGTCCATCAAAGCTTGATTAGCCAGGGAACGCCCAGAGTTCTCATGGGAACGCCCATTAAACGCTGGGCATTCCCATACGTCGGCGTGGAGTTGATTTTACATAGTGTGGCGAGCCGGGCCCGAAGCGTGGCGAGGGGACGCGGAATACATGTAAAGTAATCCGCTCGCTGCACTCGCCACACTGTATAGAATCAACTGCACACGACGTGGATAGAGGGGGTATGAAAAAGTCGGATAGTGGGGGGGGGGGGGGTGCGTAAAACCTATTTTTTAGGACATACAATCATATTATTGTATACCTAATGTAATGCCATCGCACACCCTATAAAATCGCATGTGATCGCATGCGATTTTGCGGGAGGTGCGATGCGATGCCCTGGGGCACACATCGCATCGCATGCCACTATAATGGCCCATGCGATGTGATGCGATGCAATTTCCCTACGGTGCCGTACATAGAAAATCTGCGCGTCGTTCTAGGAAACAAGTACACTTTTTTTTCTTGCTGATTTTTTTGACTTTTATTCCAGGACATTTCATTGTATGTTTACCTTGTGTTAACTGCATATGAGTAATAAAATGAACTTGAACTTGTATGTATTGTATGTAAGTATTGTTATATATGTATTATTCCAAATGTTGTGGTGTCTTTATTTATTGATAGGAAACCCCCCCTTTTTCAAATCCTGCTTTGCCACTGGGTAGATCCACCATCCGGTGACTTCTTAGAAATAGCCAGACCTGCATTAGTTGCAATCTGGCATCAATTATCTAGACTGCTCGTTGCAAGACGACACGTTTTTAGCTATGGGACATGTTGGCAGGAGCAGCGGTATGTTTCGGCACCCCCGATCCTTGTAACCATAATACCCATTACACATTATGCCACACAATCTATAAAGTCCATTACACAATATGCCACACAATCCCTAATGCCCATTACACATTATGCCACACAATCTATAATGCCCATTACACATTATGCTGGTGGCACGCACCCTCTCTAATCCTTGGCTTCAGGGAGCCACCCACCCTACACCCCTGGGTTCCTGAAAGACATTCCATTTCCAAAGTGGTCTGTGCATTTACAGATGTGTCAATATCTATTTTTCGCAATGCATGAGTCTCACGTTTTCGTGGAACGAGTGTACGCTGACACCTACGATACCTCCACAATACATTGTAGAACCATGGGTGGCAGCATACGCAGCATGGAGCTGAAGAGTTATTGCAATGTGTGCGCCCATGTGTACATCTGTAACATTTCTCAATCTAGGCTGTCATGTGTCCTGGGAATACTTCATGGAAGGTATTACCACTCACTGTGGACAGTGCAGTTGCTGACTAGGAATGCCAATCCCCGGGTATTTTTTCAATCTCGGGAATCAGGATTGAAAAATGCTCAATCCCAGGATTCTTGGGATCCTGGGATTGACATCCCTAAAAGAAAACCACCCCCTGCTCCCCACATTGACTTACTTGGTGGAGCAGTGGAGCTGGGCAGGTGGCAGCGGGGTGGAGGAAGGCAGCGGGTGTGAGGTCAGAGATGCTTGTGTGCAGCTGGGGGGAGGAGGGTTCCAGCAGCAGAGGCGCAGCAGTGCCGGGTCGCGAACAGCCGGGCAGTGTCTGAGAGGGTGCCCATGCACACTCTGATCCTGAAATCCCCGACATTTTGGTGACAAATCCCGGTATCCCGCCCATCCCAATCACTGGATTAGCCACCCTATTGCTGACCATGGGTGCTTAATGAGCTAGAGCCAGAATTTTCTTTTGTAACAAGCAGTTGACACTAGCTCAAGTCACATCATCATTCAATGCAGGTGGTATCAGAGACACATATACAGCATGTCAGTAAAGCCTTCTTTAGCTTCCATGGAATAACAAAGCAGAAAACCCATCAGAGTGCCCCTGATATCACTATAACACCAGATGCAGTGCCTCACTTGGGCTTGTGACATCGCTAATTGGACCCTGGAAGACGAGAAACATGAAGTGTTGACCGATGTGCCATGGTTCCAGTTTTTGTAGACATGAACCCAATTGAGTAATTATGGGATATGGCGGAGAGTTCATTCGCACACAGGGCGTGTTGGGAAGCTATCCAGAAAGCATTAGCCAATATCTCTTCAGAGGACTTCCGATCACTTGTGGAATGAATGCCTCGTCGAATTGCTAAACTTTGCCGTGCCAAAGCGGGTCCTACATGATCTTAGACACCTATTAGATTACTTTTGTCACTTCAGTGTATGTTGCTTAGCTTGTTCTATAATAAAAATAGATTTTATTAATGTGCATTCTACTAAAACAGTGGTTCCCAGTCTTTAGTACCCCCAACAGTTCACGTTTTTCCAGGTCACCTGTGGATTTTTAAAATGTGACAGTTGGTGATACACCATGCACGGTCAGGTGACTTGGAAAACCTGTACTAACACATGCATGGGAAGGCTTCGCAAAAAAAAAATATTCTGTAGGGAAAAAACAAGCAAATAAATATATGAGCTAAGCGAATGTCCTTAGTTTTGGTGTACTAAGACAAGGCTAAAACAAGGTTCCCCCAATCAAATATGTGCCTAGGGCCACATGAGGTCCAAATCCACCCCTGCCCAGGGTCTTTGAAGTTCTTGTCCAAATCCATCCAGTATAAGTCTCAGAACAGGCTCCAACCAGAACCTAAACCAGCTCCTAAATCCTGTCCAGTATCCAATGAGACCACCTCAAGTTGGTTTCATCCCAATCGATGAAGGGGTGCTTGAATGTATAACCAGACAAACAAGCAGACCAACCAATAGAATAGAATTCCTTTATTCATCGCACAACTGAGAAATTGTTGAAGCAAAGTTCATAGTACAGATAAGAGTAAAATAACATAATAAGAACAGGGATGGCACCACCACTAGGCAGCTTTAGGCATTTGCCTAGGGCGCCAGCCACTGGAGGGCAGCAGGAGGGAGCAGGTCTCCCCTTGATGGAGGTAAGCAACTCTCCCTCCCTCCCTGGAGCGACTCGGCGCCCGCTGCCCCCCCCCGCCGAGTGACTTTGGTGGCTGCTGCCGCATCACCTGCTGCCCCCCACACTGTGGAGCACGGCGGGCGGCCCGTGTAGTGTCACCCGGCACCCCCCCTCCCCACATGGAGCAACGTGCCGGCCGCATCGAACCCCCCGTGGAGCGTGTGACTGCCAGGGCATCGGGACGCCCCCGCCCCAGGGGCGCTCCAGTGCCTTGCAACAGCCCTGAATAAGAACACACATGATAAGAAATCCAGACAAGATACACAACCATGATAAATAAGTAAACAGTGCATAGAGTATACAATACACAAGCTTTGGCATAACATAAAATTAATTAAATAATCAGCGATATTGTCAATTTTTTTTGTTACATTACAGAGCATATTTGTACCCCTTATTACATATGTCTCTTTTGTAATTCTTCAATAAAGAAAACTGAGACTTCGGAGCCTATTCATTAATTAATTAAGTACCCAACACCTTGCAACACTTTAGAAACTTACAGTATGTACCGATGCAATACAATACTGCTTCAGGGCAGGGACAGCTGCTCCAAAAGCAACTGTCCCCGCGATTAGGGTGGCCAATCCCGGGATCTATTGCCGGGCAGCTTCTGAGCACCCGCTCAGACGCTGCCTGGCTTCTCCCGGTACCGGGCAGAGCAGCGTGACCTCTCATCGTGACGAGATCAGAGGTCACGCTGTGCAGGCAGGTCACGCCCCAGCAGTTTGAAGAAGCCGCGCCGCTCGCCCACCCGCCCAACTAGCCAGTGCGCCAGCCAGAGCACCAGCCAGCACGCCAGCCGCCGCATGAACTACCTGTCCCCCAACCCAGCTCCTGGCTCTTGAAGCTGACCGCCCATCCACCCACCCGGCAACCCAGCTGCACCTGCATGTAAGTAAATGCGGGGCAGCCAGGGCGTTTTTCTATTAGGAAAGCCAATCCCGGGATTGAGCATTTTTCAATGCCGAATCCCGGGATTGAAAAAATGCCCCGGGATTGGCTTCCCTACCCGCGATCAGGAATACCGCTAATACTTATCAGCACCCATTATGCATACGCAAAGTCAAAGGTTGTCCTGTGTGACAGAGGGATTTGCTCGGATCCCCTCTTTTAAAGGGACCATTAGGGAAAATATATTGGCCAATAAAATAATTAAGATTTGGTAATAACTAAATAATTATTAATGCAAATTACAATAAATATTTTAATTAATAAATAAAGCACCAATCATATCTCAGAGGCATACCAAAACTGTTTTGAAATGATTCATACTTTCTGCATATGGTTATTATTGCTAATTTGCAAGACATGTGATCATAGGCGTGCGCAGACCATTTTGTTAGGGGGTGCACCATTGGAGGAGCATGTCCATCACCGCCTACTGGGCGTGTCCATCACCACCTACTGGGCGTGTCTATCAATGCCTATTGGGCATCAATGCAAACTAAATAGAAGGTGACTTATTTATGTCAGGGGGGGAGGTGAGAGCAGGTGCGGTGCTGGGGGTAGTGGGGGGACAGGGGTGTGTGAGGTGACGGGGGTGAGAAGGGTTGTGGTGACAGGGCGAGAGGGGGTCAGTTGATGGCGGGCGAAAGGTGGTGAGGTTATGGCGGGTGAGAGGGGATGAGTTGATGTGGGGTGAGAGGGGGAAGAGGAGAAGCTAGAGAGGAGGCAGGACTCTTACTTTTATTAACATTGGCTCCCAGTATCCCTGCAAGTCTCCATATCCCTCTCTCCTCCGCCCGCCACTGTCCAGCAGAGCGTGTCCCCGGGGACACACTCATTTTGTAAAAGTGGGTCCCTGGTCTGTAACTTAGAGTAAAATAGGCGCTAAATCGCGCAGGTGTGATCGTTGGGCTCCGGTGTATGCAGAGGACAGGCATTGTACTTGTCTGTAATGACACTGTAATGACACACAGGCGGAACATGCTTCTCTCACCCCCACCCGATATTACTGTGTCCCCTACATGACATCTGCCACACCAGCCTGGCTGAGATGCACATTTATTTTAATAGATGTGCATCTCAGCCAGGCTAGTGTGGCAGATGTCATGGCTTTGAAATTTGAACACTCCCACTCTTTGCACCCATGCCACACTGACCTTCTTTGTATGCTGCCTGCCCTGCATCACCTGCTCTAGCAGCCGGCCAGCCGCAGGCAGGGGACACAGATTCATAAGTGTTCTGCAGAGAGCGGCTGCTGATGCCGAGATCACGTGCCCCGGACCGCCCCCTCCATACAGCAGCCATCCCCTACTGTGTGGATCACATCATCTCTCTAAGGTAGTGGGCAGTCGGCACAGTTGTGGCTTCCAGCTTCTCGGCTCTCAGGAGAAGCGGGAGCCGGCGGTGGACCTGACCGCGCACAGGAAGCACTAGCAGGCTGCAGGAGCCGAGACCCCCTGACTCGGCTCTAGATAGCACTTCCTGTGCGCGGTCAGACTGGTGTCAGAGCAAGTGCTTTCAGCACTCCGGGCGCTATAAAAATAAATAAAATGCACTGCTTGACCGGTCACTAGGAGGTGCCTGTGCACCCCCAGCACCCCCCGTGCGCACGCCTATGCATGTGATATTACATTTTTGTGTAAATCATAAATAGACATGATGTACGGAGCTCTCTAAGAAAGAAACCAGTTGTCATAGTTACTATTTACACATGATAAAGAGATTACATTTTGTCATATATACGAACATACATCTTAACCTGATGAATTACTTTTTGTATCCACCAGCTGAGTTTCTCTTACATTATTTATATGGCTTGTTCAAAACTTTACATAGAGATGAGCAAATCCAAAGAGAAATGTCATCTAAATTGAGTTTAGCCATCTTCTTTTGATCACCTTGCCTTGGAATGGCATTCTGCATTATTGGCCTATTTCAGTTAGGATATGTCAGAAATCCCCAAGCATGATTCTCATGTTCCCAAACGAGGGCCTCAAGGCACAGCAATGGTCCAGGTTTTTTAGATTTCCATGGCTCAGCAGAGATGGTTAAAACCAATTGACTGAGACACTAATTTAGTCACCTATGGCCAAGCATGGATATACTTATAAGACGGACTGTTGTGGTGCGTCAAGGATTGCGTTTGAGAATATATGGTATATGCTTAGCTGCTGCAAGCATATGTGATCCTTAGCAATGCAAATGCAGGAAGAGGTGCATGCAGCCTCCTACTGTACCATCTTTTGCATTTGCAAAAACTAGAAAGTGATTTCAGTTCTAAAGGAACTGACATTAATCAGAATACAGAAGGTGCCCCTCTCATTCAGGCTGGGGATCGAATCGCCAGCATCCAGCCTCCACCATCCACAGAAGGGGGCGTGTGTCCGAGCCGCTCATGTGCCCCATTCCAACAGAGCTCCCCGTCGGTCCCCGCCGCCTCCTCGCCACCTCCCCGCATCCCCCCCTAACCCTGACCGTCTCCCTGAAGCAGAGATGGGCAGGGTTTCTGATCCCCGCCGTGGAGTCACTGGGACACACGTGCGTGTGAGATGTTCACGCGGCCTAGTCAGGTGGAGTCCCTCTCAGCCAGCGCTCGCCAGCGGGGACATTCTGGCGAGCCCTGGAACTGAATGAGAGGGGCTCCATCTGTAGCAGTTGCAAAAGAGCCAAGGAAACTGCTTTTGTGATGGAGTCATTGTCATTACCAAGCCTGGGATATGGGGTGACATGATTTTTCGAGATGAAACTGGCAAATATGTAAGAGAGGCTTAATGTGTGCTTTCAATGTGAGAGAGAGAGAGAAAGAGAGAGAGAAAATAAGGATTATTCTAAGATAGCTCACTTGGGGAAATAGTAGTGCCATCAATAGATAATGAATGTGGGAGGTGAGATTGTGTGGGAGAGTGGGAAGATGAACAGCTCAGTCTTAGAAATGATAAGTTTAAGAAAGCACTGGGACATCCAAGAAGGGAGAGCAGAGACAAGAGTAATGAGAGAGAGAGAGAGAGAGAGAGAGAGAGAGTGTGTGTGTGTGTGTGTGTGTGGGGGGGGGGGGGGGGTAGATTTAAGTATGATCCGCATAGAGATGATATTGAAAACAAGAGAGCTCATGAGTTCCCCTAAAGACAACATATATAGATAGGAGAGAAGGATAGGACCAAGAACAGAACCTTGGGAGACATCTACAGCTAGTGGAAGTGGGAGGTGAGGTGGAGTCATGAGAGGAGACATAATTAACGGACAGATACAATAGGTAGAAGGACAGCCAGAAGAGGACAGCATCATGCAAACTAAAGAAACAAAGGATTTGCAGAAATAGAGGGTGGTCCTTATTGTCAAAAAGCAGCAGAGAGTAGTGTCACTTAAATATTGCAGCATGGAGATCGTTTCAGTGGAGTGGAGACTGGAATGGGTCAAGTAGAATGTGTAAGGAGAGAAAGGATCTGAAATAAGTGGCAAAGTCAAGAGCAGAAACTGAGGAGGGGTGGTGGAGGTGGGCAGAGGAAGGAGTTGACAGTGGCAAAGATGCGGTGGGGTTTTTAGACAGGGAGGAGATGAGGTTCTGGAAGTAAGAATGTTTAGCAAGGGAAAGGGCAGCACTGAAGGATGAAAGCATACTTGTGGAGGAAGCCTGCCTTCGAGCATGATTGTCTTCTCTGTCTCTCAGCAATACATTTTTGCAGATATCGGGAGCATTTGGTGTGCCAGGGCTGAGGTGTCTGAGGGTGAATAGTGGTTGATAGAGAAATAGAATCAAGAGCAGAAGTAAGAGATGCATTATATAGGTAAGTGGCTTGTTCAGGACATGAGAAAGAATAGGAGAGAGAAGTGAGTCTAAGAGGGAGGACAGTAGGGAGTGTCAATAGCCTCAATGTTACACTTAGGGATGGTAGGCTTAGGAGGTGGAGATAGAGAAGCAGAGAGAGATACATTAAAATAGAGCAGGTGATGGTTAGAGAGGGGAAATGGGAAGTTGGAGAATCATAAATATCACAATGGTAGGTGAAGACCAGGTCAAGTAACCTTCCATTCACATGGAAGGGTGAGGAGGTCCATCAGGGGAGACCGAGGGGGTTGTGAGGTTAGGAGTTTAGAGGCTGAATAATGTAAATTATTTCTGCTGTGAGGAAATATCCAGGCACAATAACTCCAAGAGGAACAGAGATAATCGGGGGAATACTTGTGGGACGATTCAAAACAGTATATGCAGGAGAAACACTTCTGTGAAGAAACGGTTATGGATCATGGGATAGACAGCAACTACAGTAGGTTGACATGCATGAACGTCGTCATGCCTGTAGGTCAACATCGGGTTAGGTCGACAGGATCATTAGGTCCACAGCTTTTGAAAGGGTTGCCAATTATGAACACATATAAGCCACCTGCCTAATAATAACGATCAATGTCTGAAAATATTGAAACATTTTTCTGGATGCATCTAGTATTCAATAACCTAATAATATTTTACTTATTCAGTACTTTCCTGAAAGGCATTGTGCTAAATGCTTTTGCAAAATGTCAATATAGTGTATTCATTCCCATCCTATTGTCTGACATGTAAGTGAGCGGAGACAAGATCTTTTACAATCCATGTTTGCAGTCAGCTTACAGCTACTAGGAAAACACTTCGATTCTTATTTGAACATTGATACAATAATTTCTTCAAATGCTTTGTAAAAAAAAAAAACGGACATTATGAAGTCGTTATTAGAATGTAGTGTGCAATGTTACACAATGTTAACTCATGAGACTAATCATCATCCTATGGGGGTATATTACTTTAGGGAGGATTCCATTGTTTATTCAAATGTAAGTGATCGATTGCTATACACCTATAATTAGTGCTAAGCCTTATAAAGCATGCTAAGGGATAATACAATCAAATATCTGTTTCCAAATATGCTATGCTCACACGAACATACAGTACGTAAATGTATCTTATCTATGGCACTCCCAAATGGCTGTAAAATCGTGTTATAAAGTTCAGACAGGGAAAACATCTGTGACGCTCTAAAAAAGATCTTCTTTCAATATATGGTGGCTGTCTCATGTTTTCTGGATTTATCCGGGGGTGGGATGTGCAAAAAAAACAAAACATTCCCCCCCCCCCCCCCCGGACTGTGGCATTACCCTGCTGGCTGTTTGGGCCCAGTGTTGGTTGTCAAAATATGGGGGGACCCTTATTCATTTTGGGCACGGGTACCTGCCCAAGATCCTGGTGCTGGTTTTAAAAATATGGTACACTGTACCCAATTTTATTGTCGTCCCCCCCCCCCCGAATTTCTAATGCCAGGATCGGTTCAATGAGCCTGGGGCTGGTTATAGCCGTGGTGGACCACACTGTTTTTTTTAATTATATATATTTTTTTTTGCATGGATCTCACTGAATGAACCTGGAAGACAAGTGTTTTTGAATGAGTATCTGTCTGTATCTTCTCAAATGGACAAAACCATGTGCACTGCAGGTGAAGTAGATCAGGGCTGGCTCCACCATTAGGTAGCTTTAGGCATCTGCCTAGGGTGCTGGGATCTGGGGGGGGGGGGGGGGGGGCATCACCAAAGTCTGCCTATCAAAAATGTCAAAGAATGTCTATGAGGATCCTTGTTGTTGTTAATGCAGGTGGCTGCTGTGGAACTTTTAAGACCTCAACCTCATACCTTCCCATGAGGCATACTTTCCTACTTTGCTGCCTCGTTCTCCTTGTACCCTGTTGTGGGTGGCAAAGAGGAGGGTGCAGGGGGGTCTCCAGGGAAAGCAGGGGACTCGCCCACCTCCCGAGAGGGCTGGGAGAACCTCACAATTTATTAGCCTCCCTGCCATTGTGGAATGTTAAGGGGTTGGAAAGTGGGTATTGGTGGCAGAATTGGGGGGCAGTTGGATGACGGTTTGCCTAGGGAGCCGAGAAGCCTTAAACCGGCCCTGGGGTAGATGTTACTTGTGCAGAGAGAGTTAGATTTGGGTGGGGTTTTACTTCAAAATGAGATCTATATTGCAGTGTAAAAATAAAGCAGTCAGTATTTTCCCTGCACAGAAACAAAATAAATCACCCGAATCTAACTCTCTCTGCACATGTTACATCTACCCCACCTGCAGTGCACGTGGTTTTGTCCATTTGAGAAGGAATTTGCCTCTGCGAGTGAACCAGAATAAGGCCCTAAATGAAGAGTTAGAAGGAATACAATAGGAGTGTAACATTACAGCTGAAGCTTATAACGCACGTCCCCAAATCCCAGTCTTCTAGGTTATGATGCCCGCTGCTCACTCACAGCACTTGTCTTTATTACTGATAACAGACAACCAGCTCCATTATGCAGCACTTTATCTGCAGTCATTTTTATAGCTCAATGAACCTGGAAGACAAGTGCTTTTGAATGAGTATCTGTCATTTAAATTACATTTCTACGTGGTGCGATTATGGTTTCTAAGGATTTATTTTCCGCTGATGAATTGTTCTGCTAACCAATGCAAATGAACACAGCAATGATACGCAAAAGGATACCATATAAGGAGATATGGCTGCTGTTTCTTAATAAAATCTGAAATATGCATACATACATTATAATATAAAATGCATACGTATATTATACAGACATGAGGTGTATTGGTGGAATATTAACCTAGTTTAATAATATCAAATAAATCATTAGGGACAAGTTGCGCACACGTAACTTGTGCTAGAGCTGTGATAATACACAATGCTTCATATCCCCACTATCCTCGTCATGCCCCCAGTATCCACGTGGACGTGGAGTTAGTCTTCTAAAGTGTGGCAAGCGCAGTGAGCCCGAAGCGTGGTGAGCGCAGCGAGCTCCGCGAGGGTACGCGGACACACGTCTCCTTGCGTGGCTCACTGTGCTTACCATGCTTCGGGCTCGGTGACTCGCTGCACTTGTCACACTTTATAAAATTAACTCCAGGCCCAAGTGGATACTGGGGGCATGACGTGGATAGTGGGGATATGACGTTGTCATTGTGTTTGTGTGTGTGTGTTGTGCTTTATACTTACCCTCCTCCGGGACAGCCACCGCATCCATCACGATCCCCGCTGACTCCCCGCGATCACCGATGCACACACACTCCCCAGTGGCAGCGTTAAGCCCCCTTTCCAGCACTCGCTGTGGACAATGTACACAATTAGCGTAGTACCGCTGGGGAAGCAGGGAAACAATGTGATGCTCCCCTAGCGACACTACGCTGAATTACGGAAATTCTACATTGCCGGGGGTTGACTGCCGGAGGAGGGGAACTGAACGCTGCCGCCGGGGAGTGACCGTGCATCGGTGGTGTCAGCAGGGATCGTGATGGACGCGGTGGCCGGCCCGGAGGAGGGTAAGTATAAAGCACTACACACACACACATCACATTATCTCGGTGACGGCTACGCTGACAACTTACCTTAGGCTACATTGAAAATGTAGCATAGACGGGCACCGTGATCATACACAAGTATCGGCACATTTTGTGGGAAATCACCTGAAAAACTGAGATAGGCTTAAAATGTAAATATTTCCTGTATTACAGAGGTTCTGCAGCAGATATCAAAGATGTGATTTGATTTTTTTTTTTTTTTTGGTATATTTTGACATAAATTAATTTCTTTTTGACAGAGTAATGGATATAAGAAAGACTAAACCCCAATAAACAGTAAATGGGCAACTTGTCCCCCCCAACTGAAAAGGTTTCGATGCCCCTCTATGCTGTTTAACATTAAACCCATTAAGGTCTTTCTGTGTCACCTTCGCATCCACTGTACTCCTTTTGTGACCAGTATCACAATAGGCTTTATCAACACAATGAAATAACAAAGGCAGTCTTGAATATATGTGATGCTATTCGTTCTATACAATTATATGATGCACAAGTAATGCGCTGCTATACTGCTGCTTTTGAATAGAATAAAAATCCAAAATACTGTATTTATGTTTGTAACCTTGCATATTTCTACTAAATATGGGCAACCAGTGTCTGTTATATGCACACAGCCCTTCCCAGTAGATCTTAACGCGGAATGAAAAAGTCCCATAAAAAATTCATAGTTCCAGCTGGAAGTCGTTCACCAAAATGAAAAAATGACTTGATGAGAACAGAAAGTTTTGGGCCATCGGCTCAAATTCATTTCCGAATTAAACATCTTTGTCTAAGAAGCGATGACACTAAATAGATTTGATTAACTCAAAAGTACGATGTTTATGGATATTGACATCATTATTTTTCACAATGTGTAAAGATAATTTAATGGTGGATTGATTTGGAGATTTTTTTCTTAAATCACATTCTGCACGTTTTTGCATTTCTTAAATGAAAGTAATTTATAAACAATACGGATGTTTTGCTTTTTTTTTTTCTTTAAATGTGGACTTATAAGACATGACCACATTATCGATATTACTAGAGAATATTATTTTTAGTAATAAATGATGAAGGACACTCATAAGACCAGACAATAAATGGAAGAACAACTAAAGCTAGCAAGCGGTCAGCTTACCTGTGTGTAATATTCTCCCCGCCTCTATACGCATAGCTACTGCACCTACTGGATATTTGGATTCGGTATGACACCCGACGGTCAAAATACCGACAGCTATTGACTGACGGTCAAAATCCGACAAGGTCAAAATACCGACATGGTCAAAATACCGACATATAGAATGTAGACAGGTGAAAAAGTCAACATGACTTTCAGTCAACAGGCCGTGATTTCTACATGGGTTTTTTCACTGTTTTTTGACCCGAATATCGACACAGTTGGAAGTCAACCGCAGCCCCTTGCAATGCTTCGGGCACGGTGCCTCGCTGCGCTCGGCACACTATTGGGATTTTAAATGTCGGTATTCTGACCATTGGGATTTTGACTGCATCCCTTTTGTATTGAAAATGGCGTGTGGTCATGATACATAATAATTGGGTTTGTTGTTATGCATAATTTGGTCTTCTTACCTGCAATCAGTCCTGGCATTACAATAACTGCATTCAGTATTCAGTCTACTGTGCAGATTGCCTGTGCCTTAGAAAATAAAGCCAGGAAAATGGCCGCCTAGGGAAGTTTTTGATTCTCATGAAAATGTCTACCATTTTCACAGTGATTTGTGCGGTGAAGACTCCACAGAGAAAGTATTAAAATGTTGAAGCTGGAGGGCGCTTCTGAGCATACCCCATATTGGTTCTAACATGGAGGCTTCATACCATAACCAAGATGGCCACCAAACCTCCAACTTTGTATGCGTAAAGCCAACTTGTCACTGGTAGAGCACCACAGTGATATATAGATGGATGTCTTCACTTACATGGAGGAAAGACCCTGAGAACCACTATACGGAATTATTACAGCCACACTGCTAACCAGATTCAGTCAGTGGCTCAGTGGCTGGTGTCCTATATGCTCTGCATAACATCTGCTTCATGCTGCATGTCTGTGTATGCACATTTTTGAATAAGGCTAAACCTTCTTAATACTACTTCAATAAACCAGCCCACTGGTTAAGAACTGAGTTGTCTCAAGGCATCCACTGGTGTGTACACTCACTCTGCTATACCGGCAGCATGCGGTGGGTTGAGGCAGAGCCTTTGCTGTCATACTAACGCATATGCAGGAGTTATGAGTTTGTAAAGTAGGTACTTGTTTAGTTTCACGGTGGCCGATTTACCGGATGCGATATTGGCGATCCGATACAATTTTTTATCTGTTCATAACCCCACTATCCACTACGTATGGAGTTGAGTATATTGTATATAGTGTGGCGAGTGCAGCGAGCGTGGCGAGCCCCGTAAGGGGACGCGGATTACTGCGCTCGCCACACTATATAAAATCAACTCCATGCATAGTGGATAGTGGGGTTATGAACAGGTAAAAAAAAAATAAAAAAAAATCGCATCTTATCGCATCGGATTGGCCGATAAATATCGGCCGTTATCGCATCTGATATATTGGCCACCGTGAAACTAAACAAGTACCGTAAAGTATGTCAAAAATACAAAGAATATATATACAAAAAATATTTTTATTATTCTAAACATTTTTATAGTCAAAACTGTGGAGTAAAAAGTCCATGGCATGTGAGGCAGTGCCTCCCCTGGCTACCTTTTCTGCACATCTCTTATGAAAACTCAGCGAATCTTTAAAAAAAAAAAAAAAAAACACTGTAAAAAATCTGGATATTTCTTACCAAATCTCTCACTTTCTGAATCTCTCATCCTATTTCCCCACAGAAGTTGGTTCTGGAAAAATAAAGGTTACCATTAAGAAATCTAAAATATCATTCCAAAAATCAAGAACAGTGGTGCTACATTTCTTTTACCGAAGCTTATTAAAAATAAATGCTTATGTTTGCATGTGTATGCAAAAATATGCTAATCAAGCAAAGATGTTTGGAAATGCTTGCAATATAATTAAGCCTCATATAAAACAAATGCAGTATTTCAGCTAATGTTCATTTCTGATCTTTAATGTTGATATTAGATTGCCCCCTGCTGGTAGCAGGGAATGTAGCAAGCTTGATTATATTTTTTTTTTTGTGTCTACACAAACTAGTCACCTAGCGGTTAATTTACTAAAGCCTTAAAAAAAAAGAAGAAGTTATATTGTCAATAGCAAACAATCAGATTAGGCCGATCATTTTTCTGTTGCGTTCTAGAAAAGGATAGACATAATCTGATAGCTGTAACACCTCTTTTCATTTTGGGAATCTTTTCGTAAATCTACCCCTTACTATGCAATTTGCTATAAGCAACGTTGATGTGTTTTGTTCGGAAAATTTGTGAACAAAAATTATTCTCGTGTTATGTTTGTTTGAATATCATTAAATAGATTGCATGTTGGAATACATACATCCCATAAACAGTATGATATTCTAGAGCGTAGTGATTCAAAAATTTGGGAATCACTGCCGTAAGTGATCCTATAATTATTATCAGACTGCAAGTCCCTGTGTAGAAGCTGTGTGATGCGCAGACACTTGTCAATAGACAGGAAGACGGATACATGTGTAATGTCAAGACAGACATCAATCCAATTACTTGCGTTGGGTGCGATGCAGGCAACAGCACAAGCGCACAAGAGCTCGTAACCATTTATACGCTGGTTTCAGAACCAGATTCAAACAAAATCTGCTTTAGCAATGACTAGGATTAAGCCCATAGAAATATACATGTATATAGTTGGATTCGGTATGAAATACCGACGGTCAAAATCCCAATGGTCAAAATACCGACGGTCAAAATCCCGACAAGGCCAAAATACTGACATATAGAATGTAGACAGGTGAAAAAGTCAACATGACTTTCGGTCAACAGGTCGCAAGCAATGTTCCCTCTAATTTTACGAAGGCTGTGTGCGGCAAAAGATTTTGGCTGTGCAACTTTGGAAGGAAATTTTAAATTTTGTGCGTCAATTATATATAACTGGAAAATGACGTCCAGCATTTGTGTTAACTTTACTTCAAAATGATATTAAACATTTAAACATTCAAAACAAAGCACACAATGTAGTTAATGGGTGAAACACACATTAATTGAGTCCACAACTGCAAAAAGGGACCACTGCTGCTTTGTGCGCTCTGTTGTAATGTCTGTGCGCACGCTTGTCGAGTTGTGTGCGTGCGCACGTGCGCACAGCTTAGAGGGAACACTGGTCGCAAGGTCGACATGGGTTTTTCCACAGTTTTTTTACCCGAATGTCAACATAGTCGACATGGACAAACGCAGCCCCTCGCATCGCTCTCTTCACTCGCAATGCTTCGGGCACGGTGCCCCCGCTACGCTCGGCACACTATTTTATTCTCCCACCAGGTCTCCCGGGTCAAAAAACCCATGTTGACCTCGCGACCCGTCGACCGAAAGTCATGTTGACTTTTTCACCTGTCTACATTCTGTATGTCGGTATTTTGACCTTGTCGGGATTTTAAATGTTGGTATTTTGACCTTGCCGGGATTTTGACCTTGTCAGGATTTAAAATGTCGGGATTTTGACCGTCGGTCAATGGTTGTCGGTATTTTGACCGTCGGGATTTTGACTGTATCCCATATATTTATACATATATATACATAAACATTGGAGTGGGGATATATACGGACAACCAGCAGTCAAGAATCCAACATCATTATACTGATATCGGCACTCCGGAATCTTGAAAGGAGGGAAGGGAATCCCGACATGGGTGAGGTGAGTATACATTCCCTTCCAATGTCACCCCCCCCCCCACACACACACACACACACACACACACACACACAATAATCCCAACCCTCCAGCATTTCATGGGCGTTCCCATGCAAACGCTGATCATTCCCATCAAATGATTTCCTCCCCGCATGCAAGCTTTGCATGTCAACTAGAATGACCTCCATGGTTCTGATTCATCATGTTGTGTTGGATTTTCCAATCTGCTATGATTGGTTTGGGATTTTTTTTTTTTAAGGCTAAAATCCCATAATTTGGGCCTTGTTGTTCTTCTAGTGTTATTACTCTCAGTAACATTAATTTCCAGTCACTTTGTCAATTGTGACCACCTCTCATCTCAAAATATTGTTTGGAATTGTTCACCAATATTGACCACAGGCTACAGTGAGCTGGCGGGTGCCACTAAGGGGCCAATGCAGGTCTGCATTCCTGAGCTGCGAATTCACAGCATGAGTAAAATGCGCATGTTACACAGTGTGCATGCGTGAGTTATGCACTCAAAAGGCATCACTGCTCGCAGGGTGATTGGCACCCTGCGGGTATTTAGGGGCGTGCCACCAGCATTTTCTGGGCATTCCCAGGAAAGCACAGGTGTCCCCCAGCTGTTGGGAGGGAGGGCCACTGACATCTTCAGCGGGCCTGCTCCCACGGCCTGCACAGTGAGTCCATTAGTCACAGTACACCACACAGTAGTAGCCTTATACATGTTACACAAAGGCAGAGCCACTTATACACATTATACTATGGTAGTTACCCTCCTTATTCCTCTTCATCACCTCACACTGCAGCTGCATACAGGGTGACACCACACCGTAGCAGCACACACAGTATGATTTCATTACAATACTCTCTATGCAAAATGTCTCTTTAATTTCCTTTATCATGGAGTAGAATCACCAGAACCTCTAAGAAAAGTCTCAAAGCAACTCATTTAGAGAAGTGATAGCTGATTGGCTGTAATGGGTTATGCCACAATTTGACTGTATAATCAGAAATGTGTGTCTGGCCTAACAGTATGGCAGGGGTCCTCAAAATATTTTGCTCTGGGACCCCATCAGACAATAAAACATAATTACAGGACCCCAGCAGTTTACCACAGAATGGTCGCAACACATGTGATGTCAGCAGACAGCACATACATGGCAGCATTGTGGAGGCGTATGATATAACATAACCCATCACATCACACGTGTAGTCAGCAGACAGCACATACATGGCAGCATTGTGGAGGCACAAAATGATGGGAGGAGTCTGATATACCATAACCCATCACATCACAGGTGTAGTCAGCAGACAGCACATACATGGCAGCATTGTGGGGGCACAGAGTGATGGGAGGAGTCTGATATACCATAACCCATCACATCACATGTGTAGTCAGCAGACAGCACATACATGGCAGCATTGTGGGGGCCCAGAGTGATGGGAGGAGTCTGATATACCATAACCCATCACATCACATGTGATGTCAGTAGACAGCACATACATGGCAACATTGTGGAGGCACAGAGTGATGGGAGGAGTCTAATATACCATAACCCATCACATCACATGTGTAGTCAGCAGACGGCACATACATGGTAGCTTTGTGGAGGCACAAAATGATGGGAGGAGTCTAATATACCATAACCCATCACATGTGTCGTCAGCAGACAGCACATACATGGCAGCATTGTGGGGGCAGAGTGATGGGAGGAGACTAATATACCATAACTCCTCACATCACATGTGATGTCAGTAGACAGCACATACATGGCAGCATTGTGGGGGCACAGAGTGATGGGAGGAGTCTGATATACCATCACATCACATGTGTTACGGATGCCGCCTGGGCGCTGGATGTAACTACTGGAGGCTGGAGATCAGGCGTGAGCCTGTAGCCGGGACTGCCGGTTAGGACGGCCACAGCGAACCCTACTCTGACTATTGAGTACCCCAGGCAGATGACAAACCCCTGCGGGTACTAGGCTTCACCTGTGGCCGCCGCATTCGAAGTAGCGAGTTAGGCCTGATCCAACCCCAATGCAGCTAGGTCTATGTGGGGACAAAGGGAAAGCGATCGTCAGGGGGTAACTCAAGAGGATGATCTTACTAACAGGCCTGACTGTAATGTACCCCTGTCTGCCGGCACCGGGCCAAAGACGGGAATGCGACCCAGTCGCAGGCACAAGAGACAAATGACGGGGAATCTCCACATAAACAGGAGACAAGGCTAAGAGGCGAATCCCCAAAACAAAACCAGGACTGAACGGGGGAGGCCCTTCCTATTAAATGCATAGAAAGGGCAAGCAAAAGGTAACAAAGGTAATAACTGGTAACTACCAGAGGGAGGAAATGGGCTTGGCCCACGGCGGGGCGCAATCCTGAACCCAAACAAACTAAACAACGGGCTGAACGGCCCACTAACCAAAAGAGCTTGGCAGCTCTCCAAAAGAACAAATGGAAAATAACCAGGCTCCACAGGAGCACTTACGTGACCCACGGAAAGGATGTAACAGGGGATCAGGGCCAGGCACGGAAGCAGAGCCACAAATGTAATGGGACCCAGAAAGAGATGAAGGAACTGGGAGCTGAGCTGCAGAGGATATATCCTGAGATCCAAACAGGAGACCGGAAAAAGGAACCAGGTAGTGTAGCTGAGAGCTGACAGAAGTTCCCTGCACAGGAAGCAGGAACTAAACAGGAAGCTATCACTGGCAGAGGATTGCAGGAGAGCCTGCCCTATAAAGGGCTCAGGTGATTAATTACACCTGAAGATCCAGGGAGCTCCCAGGCTTGTGCTTAATGAGCTAATTACCTCACAGCCTTGTGAATAATTGCTCACAGAATATTGAGCTGATGTGGCACAGACCTGCCACTGGAGGCCACCAGTGAGTCAAATGCTGAACACAAAACCAAAGCAGACTGAATAAAAAATCCAGATTCCCAACAACATGTGTAGTCAGCAGACAGCACATACATGGCAGCATTGTGGAGGCACAGAGTGATGGGAGGAGTCTAATATACCATAACCCATCACATCACACGTGTAGTCAGCAGACAGCACATACATGGCAGCATTGTGGAGGCACAGAGTGATGGGAGGAGTCCAATATACCATAACCCATCACATCACACGTGTAGTCAGCAGACAGCACATACATGGCAGCATTGCTGAGGCACACAATGATGGGAGGAGTCTAAAGTAACAGACAATTCAACAGACTCCTTGAATCACTGACTGAGAGTAGAAAACTCATCAGCCTGATGTTCAGCAACATGGAGTCGCGACCCCATGCTGAGAAGGTCTGGACCCACTTTGGGGTCAGGACTCACAGTTTGAGACCCGCTGCAGTATGGTAATATTTGTGCACTAATAGGTGCAAACAATTCTGCTACTCATACAAATGTTCTGCAAAGAATTTGCAATCTAGAGGCGATGTAATTGTATTAAACAGCTAAGCATTTTTCTTTATAACGACAATGGTTTTATTATGAGATCACTAGATTATAAAATACTATTCTTCTTCACATTTTGCATATAGTTGTGTCATTTTTGATCAATCTTGTTTTTACTCCTCATGATTGTTACAGCATAAATCTGAGGACTGGAATGCACTACACATGGCAGTTATTATTGCGCAATTTCAT
This sequence comes from Crinia signifera, assembly GCF_055691185.1. Taxonomy (NCBI): domain Eukaryota; kingdom Metazoa; phylum Chordata; class Amphibia; order Anura; family Myobatrachidae; genus Crinia; species Crinia signifera. The sequence goes on along the minus strand of NC_139225.1, from coordinate 12,461,240 downwards.
TTTATTACTTAAATATGTCGTTTTATAAACACATAATAGTATAGTATGTAAATAAATCCTTTTTTATGTTTTCATGTAACAGGATTATCTGGTGCTGCAAAGCAATTTGTATGATATACCATAAATGAGCTCGACACCCAGCTTTGGAGATAGATCGGGAGAGTAGGCTATGTCACAGAAGTTGGGTTTAAAAACCTTTTCACCATTGTGCTTCATATTTAATAGGGCAATGCTTCTACTAGCCATGTTTTGCTACCAAAAAACATTGCAATTTTAAATTTCGGGCAGAAACACAAACCAAAAAGATGTATTTTACAATCGACTCTTCATAAATCAACCCCCCCCCCCAGGTCTCACTTTCAGACCTGCAAAACTGCAGATGACTGCGAGTAGATAGCCACCACCCAGACAGAAAGAAAACCCGCTCCGTGATCCACTCGCAAATCCATATTCCATTCCCAAACCATTGTAAGGTTTTTGTAGTCTGTGCAAATTTAAGTAGCTATGACCCTTCCACAATTATGCTACTGAGATCCAGACTCACCTTTGTGCTATGGGTTTGCTTTTGGTTTTGCCAAACCACCCTCAGGAATTTGTATTTAAAATCTTGAGTTTTGGTTTTCTGAAAAATGATGTAATGTTTGCAATCCGGAACTTCGGATTAAAAATCTGAATTCCAAACAGCAAGAAGACGCGAACTGGGTCCCAGAGTCAAATAGCCCCTGTGCAAGGTTGCAAAGGTTGCAAAAGGCCTGCGAAATTCCCACAGATCACCGATCAACTACCAATCCATTCACAGCTCACTCACCATCGGATGATTTTACCAGTGTATGTAACCCTGGACTAACTCAGCCAGTGCGATAGAATCGTGCCTGACATTACATGCGTTCCCTGAAAATGCCCGGGTATGCCTGCCCTTTCCTGACATTCCCAGAAAACGTCCGGCTACCATCACCAAGTGCCGGCTTCCTGTCAATCATCTTTCAAACCAATTGTGATTAGAAAATACACTGAATTTTATCGCCGGATGGCCTCACACATGCGCGCTATGATCTGTACACATGGACAGTCGATAAATAATTGTCCAGGCTATGAATTCTCAGGCCAGCAATCTGATCTGCATAACCCCATCGGTTACGATCCACAAAATCCAGGTGGTTTTGGATTCTTAAAGAACTGAAGAGCACATCTCTTAATAAATGTAACTAAGTAAAGATTCCCTTCTGTGCTTATGTGGTGTTATAACTGGTGGAACCCGAATTTGAGGCAATCGGCTGTGAGTATAATCCAGCAGCCGTTGCCTGTCATTAAGGTCTGCGCTGCAGACGGTAACACATTCAAGTGTTGGGCGGCTCCTGACTGATTGGAGCATTGGGCAATCCAGCGCACAATTGGGCTGTTGGTCAGAACAGAGTCTGGAACAGCACAAGGGAGTTGGCTGAGCCTACACACCAGGCAATTCTGTGTTTCTTGCACGAGTGAAAGAGACAGCGCTGAGGAGAAAGCGCCGAGTAGAAATAAGGAATTTACATCTGTTTGCCATCCTTATCGCTGAACACTTGTCCTGAAATACCTAACCTCATCTGGAAGGATTTACAAATAAATTTGCCCATATCACTATTGCAAGTGTCCGCAACATCTGTCCACATCTAGGGATTTATCCATCTAACCAGGAACTGGTAACTATTGGTTACACCACAAAGCAAATACATTGCAATGGCTTTTTAACTTTTTAGTGAGGAATTGCATGCATGCAGATTATTGTTTTATGTGTATATATATTTATTTTGTTGTTTTCTGTGTGTCAATTGTTTAATAAATTGTTTTAGTGTACGGAAGGCGCCCACTGTTTTTTTCCTCTTTATTTTTCAAACCAAGCCTGTAACTTCACAGGTAGGAGCTGATTGGCCGGTGATACCAGCCACATTATCACTTCACTGAGCTTAATAAATCTGCCCCTGAGTATCAAGGGCTCACACCACAACTGTGCGCTATGACCAGCACTGGAACAGAGGCAGACCAGGAAGATACAGGGAACACGGACTAGTCAGGATGGCTGGAAAAACACAAGCCTCCTGAAACACAGATTTACTCCAGATGAGAAGCCAAACCCATGCTAATGGGCTAATTATACCACAGGTTTGTGCAAACACACAGACGCAAAGCTGCAGTTACACAGACCTGCCAGAGGTGGCTATAACTGTTGCCTGGCAACAGCCAGGACAGAATCCTGACAGAAGACGCAACGTGGCTTTAATGACTATTACGTGAGATTGTGCATTATTTACTGTTTTTCCTGCAGTGTGTAAAGTAATTGTGCTTCTCCGGTAGCTGAAGTGATGTGTATTCTCTCACACAGGGAGTCATTGGACTGCAGTGTTTTACAGTATCTGATCTTCTGCTTCTCTTTACACATTTTATCAAGTTTTCTACCTCAGATTAAAAAAAAAAGAAGAAAAACAAAACTCAAAATCCATTCCTGTCTCATCCTTTATCACACATTTTATCCATCATGTTATCTTTTTCCGAGAGGGAAAACAGAATTGCCCGCTGAGATCCAGACCTCCTGAAGTGTAAATAATAGCTCATCGTTCTTCCTTAATTCTCACCACACACGATTCACACTGCCCTAATATTGCCAGTTCCTTTCACAATCGTGTGTGGGAGTACCTTGTCCCCAGGTAACCTTCCATCAAACAGATCATCCTCATAAAAATCAGCTCCCGTCTACTCCCTTCATATATCACCCTGCAGTTATAGTTGTGTATTATTAATATCACCAATTATCAGTGCAATTAACTTATATTTTGCCGGAAGATCTTCGGTGCTTTACTTTTCTGGAGACGATTTAATAGGGAGGAAATTTCACTTCTCATGATAACTGCTGGGGCCGTTCATTCGCTGTGTAGCCGCAGTATGTAGACAGGAAACATTCACAGCATCATTAATGGTAAAACAAAAGCACAGGACGTGTGTGCCAGTCTGACAGATAGGACACGTTGATCTGTCTAGTCTATCCATTAACGTTAATTCTGCCCAGTGATGTATTCTTTGTATAGAATGTGTTTACATCAAGGGGGTTATTCTGGTTCACTCACAAAGGCACAGTCACTCTCTGCACATGTTACATTAGCCCCACCTGCAATGCATATGATTTTGTCCATTAGAGAGTGATTGTGCCTTTGCGAGTGAACTAGAATAACCCCCTTAGTGTATTTAAATATGGCTGTAGTGTTTTATAGTTGTTTATGTTTGCTGTAAAATGTTTCCAAGTATGCACTCTTTCTGCAAAATAATATTTCTGACATTATTCTTGTGATTGTACAGAAACATTTTCCCAATAGCTGCCTGCCCTCCTGCATTCTGCAGGAGACTCCCTGAAATAGCAGCAATCTCCTTCTCCCTCATGAGTCTAGCAATCTCCCTCATGTCACCTAGTCCACAATACACTGTTACATCATAGTTACCTCCCCTCCTGCATTCTGCAGGAGACTGGTAAAGCAGCAATCTCCCTCTCTCCCTCACTAGTCTAGCAATCTCCCTCATGTCACCTAGCCCACATTACACTGTTACATCATAGTTGCCTCCCCTCCTGCATTCTGCAGGAGACTCCCTGATATAGCAGCAATATCCCTCTCTCCCTCATTAGTCTAGCAATCTCCCTCATGTCACCTAGCCCACATTACACTGTTACATCATAGTTACCTCCCCTCCTGCATTCTGCAGGAGACTCCCTGGTAAAGCAGCAATCTCCCTCTCTCCCTCATTAGTCTAGCAATCTCCCTCATGTCACCTAGCCCACATTACACTGTTACATCATAGTTACCTCCTCTCCTGCATTCTACAGGAGACTCCCTGACATAGCAGCAATGTCCCTCTCTCCCTCATTAGTCTTGCAATCTCCCTCATGTCACCTAGCCCACATTACACTGTTTATACTGTATATTTATTATTATTATTACTACAATATCAAAAATTTTTGTTATGCAATCCCAGGATGATTGGTTTATAATATGCTCCCAGTATAATGCTATGGATAAGGAGAGCACTATAAAGCAAAAAAAAAAAAAAATCTGTACATTTTAGAATGAGTTTTGTAAATTATTAGGTTATAATTAGAAAATGTTAATGATAGCAAGTACTATTTCCCAAACTAATTACCTAACAGACATAAAGTCTTCCTTATTGACATTATATTAATTCAATAAATCATTTAATTCTCTGAAATATAACTGGTCAATCTCCAGGGGATGGAGATCACATAATTACCCATCAGATTGCTCAATTGATCTTTGTAGCACTTTAATTTAAAGTTTAATGTGATCAGGGTTGGATTGAACAGAGACCTATACTGTTAAGGTGGCCATGCACATGCAGATTTATCTTCAGATCTGGCCGGTTGGAACAAAAACATGGTTATGGATGAGAGCAAATGACAGTTGACCATTTGCTTGGAAATGCTGGAAAACTGCCAAAAACTGTCACTCATCCATAACCATGTTTTTGTTTCAACCAGCCAGATCTGAAGATAAATCTTACTAGTGTATGGGCACCTTTAGGCCACCTGTTAACCAGTGATTTTTCTTTTTTAGGATGTGGCCCTGCCCATAGTCACCCCTTCCCCCGCCTTTGGCCCGCACAAACAGCCTTTTCCAGCTCACAGAGCAGAGTATCCAGCAATGCCAAAGGTGTGCACCCATCTATACCTATTGTGACATCTGAGAAAGGGACAGGAGTGAGTGCTATCTGGGGGTGTAACAATTTTGGCTTTTTTTCTGAGCTCCACTGAGGGGAGGGGGTGGGGATATTTATGCTTTTCATGGAATTATGGTAATGAGTTGTTTGTCTGCTTGTTGAAGGGTTCGGGGTCTGTGGACAGTCTCAGTGGGGGGGGGGGTGGGTGGGTATTATTTGAAATGTAGAGGTTTGCAGTATGTCACAGCAGTTTAAAGGTTCAGGGGCCACTAGACTGCTAAGTGTATTGAAACCAACGTCTATCTCAGGGATGTAGGGGGAGATTCTCTAAAGCAAAAGTGCAGTAAAAACCCCGTTATCGGGTTTTTACAGCATTTCTGTATGCTCTATGGCCCCTCCGCAGTGGCAGTGCTAAAGCTGGCGATTACCTGTTGAAGCCTATGTGCTTCTTACCGCAGTGCTACTGTGAGGGATCTGTCACGAATCCCTCCCGGCATGCCCCCCGCCGTCGCCGTCACTCTGCGCATGCGCAGATTGGACTCCCGGGTGGAGTGGGAGGTGACAGAGGGCTCAGACAGAACAGGGCGCACGAGCGTCTCGTGCACATTCACCCCCTTCCGTCTGTTGGCGGGTCCTGGCGGTTGACAATAGAATCACCAGCACTTGCAACATTGACAGGTGCTACATCTGTATATCATTGCAACTAACATTTAGGATAGAAATGTTTAATGCAGGTTTAAAAAATTGGGGGTGTTACCCTTCGAAACCAAGGTCGAATTAGGATCAGTTGCTATGGGAAACAATGCCATTGTTATGCATTTATTACCTGGCCCCTTTCTTCTCCCAAATTTGATTCTGTGTTTTATTCAGAACAAAGGACACAATATACGCTTAAGTTACAACAAACTGTTTGAGTCCTTTTTTATTGTCATTCAATATAGGTCATGGAACATAATGCAAAGGGACATTTTTTCAAAGTAGTTCGTGAGTCCTTTTGTACGTATGTCATCTGGCACAATCTGGATGGCACTTGGTAGCTTGGACAAAACAATTTTGCAGCAATGCAGAGCAGTGGCATAGCTATATATTTTTCTCCCCCCCTGCCGAAAAAAATTCTGGCGCCCCTACCACCCCAAAGAGGCAAGGTGATGGACTACGAGCGCCGCTGGCTGAGCTGTCAGGTGACCCAGGCAGCACTGAGCGCTGAGCTGGCCCTGTTCTCTGCCTACCTAATGAGCCTGGACCCAGTGCAGTGCATATTAATGAGCGGGACCCCGCCTTGTGCATATGTAATGAGTGGGACCCGCTCATTACATATGCACAAGGCGGGGGACCCGCTCGTTCAATATGCACTGCACTTGATCCCCGCTCAGTCATTAGATATGTACAGGATGGGACCAGCTCAGTGCTCACTGCTGCCTGGGTCACCTTTCAGTTCAGCCAGTGGCCCACATATTTAGCTACGCCACTGATGCAGAGTACTGTATGTTCTCAGGCCTGGAAAGAGTTCAGCATTGGACACTTACAAACTGGTATTATATTATGTCTTGTCAAAGCTCGCAGACAGTGGTATAAAATACACCAATACATTAGTTCACCAATTTAGAATAAAAGTACTCAAATAATAATAATAATAATAAAAAAAAAAATTCACGCAATCCTGCTGCGGATACCTATTAAACTATATGACTCCTTTCATATTTTTCTAAATGGATGACAGAAGTCCTTAGGGCTATTTCACACGCCCTGGCTCTTGCCGGGCGGCAAAATCCCACAAGGCCAAGAAGCCGTGCCGCACTCTGGAGTTTAGAATAGTGGGGATGGCCACAGCCCGGCAACCGTTCCTTCCAGTGGTGGGATCCGGCTGCAACCGGATGGCCGTCCCGTGGCCGTCCCGTGTGAATGGACACAATTGTGTCCATTATTAACTATGGTGTGCGGCACGGCTTTTAGCCGTGCAGGGTTTTTCCTGCCCGGCAGGAGCCGGAGCGTGTGAAATAGCCCTTAATGTTAATTATTTTGTTTAGTTTGGCTAAAAACCTCAAATACTGTACATATAACACATAAACACAGGATTCTCAGCTAGTTTCATTCATTTTCCCATAATTAGAATCCGCACGACAACCAATATATTAGCGGTGTGCTGGTAAATAAAAATCAAATAACTGTAAATTATTATCAGCATGAAATAAAAGCTTAATTAGCTTTAGTAAGATACTTTTGAATAAAGGACTCCAGGTTATTCACTAGCCAGCATATAACAAAAACAATGTTAATATATATATATAGATATATATATATATATATCTATATCTATATATATATATATCTATCTATATATATATAGATATATATATATATATATATATATATATATATATATATATCTATCTATATATATAGATAGATATATATATATAGATATATATATAAAAACCATTCGGTTCTCTTGTATGAAAAAATAGATAAGTAGATAAGAATTTTCTGCCCCTTAATTATACTGTAAATATATTTTGTACATACTGTCAAAGAGCCACTAATTAAAGTATTAAGGCGAGAAATTGCAGCAGAATATAGATCCCAAATAATTAATGTTGCTGTAAGGGTTTGGAAGGATGTCACACTTTTAATTACCGTTTTATTACCCCAAAAATGAGTTAATTAAATAACATGACTGATTAGGTTGATCGCGGTTCTACACATATGAATCTTTTACTCATCGAGTAATGGAGTTTTTTGCAACTAGAGGAAGAATACAAATCGGCAGGCTAAGTGATACGGATTAAAGCGAATGACAGCGCACTTCCTTTGCTTTCCAGTTGCTTTTTCTTTATATCTGTTTTAGTCTGTTTTGCTTGTAGAGATCACATTTAATACAAGCCCTGGCAATGTAGAAGAAGTTACATTCAAAACTAACTTTCATACATTCTTAATAATATGACCTTCTTTACCTAATCAAATCAAGAAGTCAAATCATTATTACCGTAATGTTGTATTTGTTAAATAATTGTCGATATCTTTGTGTTTTGAGTGACATATAATTGCAGACGGGGAGTGAATTGAGCAGGCAGTTCCCCAAAGGCACCTTACATCAAACCACGAGCCACCCCTGCTTACATAGTCTTACTAGCATTAGAAATCAATAATGAGATTAAGATTTCTTTGATGCCAGTTATGAAAGGGCATTCATTAAAATATTTTCATTGTACAGGTAATAGCTCCTGTAAGAATGAGTTGCAGTGTCATTTAATTCTCATGGAGACTATTACTTTTGCTAGCATACTTATTAATTAGATATTAAGGTTATATACCCACAGTGATGCCTGGACTGACCATCTAGCACGTCTGGCAAATGCCAGGGTGGCTAATGGCTGAATGGGCCACACAGAGATGGAGGAAGGAGCTACAGGCACTGCATCCTACCAGCTATCTGCTGGGCCTCCTGTTTGCCCGCCCTATCTTCCACCTGCAGACAGTATATAGATAGATGTTGGTGTACTGCAAAGCCAGGTCCCCCTGACTCGTCTCTCGCCTCCTGTGAGACCTAGCGCCACCCCTGCCCCACCCCAATGCCACATGTTAGGGTTGATTCAAGGCACCAGTCCATGCCTGTCCTAAGCTGCCATTATTGCTTTGAGCATCAACATTGGAGCAGCATAGTTCCAATGCAATAAACCCCACCCTTATTGCATGCATATTAATGTTGTATCCATCACTAATTATTCAAGGAACATCTCTCCTCATCACAACTGTCGCTTGCAAGCAGAGAGCATCTCAATATATGGCGAGGGAGTCCTTCGGTAGCTGATGGCCTGCATTTGTGGGAACCGTCTACAAAGAAGTACACAGGCTTCAATAGAAAACAATCTATAGATGGCATTATTTATTGGGGGAATAAGGTCCAGTAAGTTTTGCTTTGCGAAGCTTGGTACAGCCCCATACCATTTCACGGATATTTCATATATCAGATGTGAACCACTTTATGCATAAGAGAATTGCGCCAAACCTCTAAAAACAGCAGGAAGGAACATCCTGTGGTGAATGTAGAGGATTACATGTGATTGGCTGACAGCAGATTTTAACCAAACATATGTCATTCAACCAATATTTCAAAACCAGACTTATATATTTAAATGTAACACAACCAATCACTGTCTAAAAGCAACAATAGCAAGTGAAGTACAATTCTTAGCTTTCGGTCAGTCTCCTTGTTTTGGGGATTTACATCACATTTATTTCAGACTTTTATACTGTTTTAGGTCTCTCGTACATTTTTTTTTTAAAATGATGCTTCAAATAAAATAGAAATTACAAAACAGATGGTGTAAAAAAAAAAGTTTCTTTTGATACCTTATATAACGTAATTTATTTTTTTTATATAAAAGCCACCCAACCCATCAAATAAAACAATCTTACTTATGACAAAAAATATTAAAACAATAGCTTTTTTTTTGAAAATAGGACAATATCTAAAACTACCACTGTACACTTCTTCTTTATTTTCCATTGCTCCTGTCAATGTTCAAACCCTCTCTATGCCTGCCTCGAACGAGGAGGATGATATAAGCGAAGTCAGCTGCATCAGAAAGTCTTTGGTGCTGTTTGGACCACAAAACACCTTCACGCAAGAACATATTTAAGACACTGCGGTATTTCCATAAGACACTTCTTTTTTTGGGGGTTGGATTGTGTGGTAGGGGGGGAGGGGTGTGGACTGGCAGATGTAATTTGCTACTACAGATAGTCGTCACCCCCTTTTCATTGCATTTTTGTTTTTTTATGGCAATGTACAAATGCCTATGCTCTCTTTCGTCTGTGTTCAAGATTTCGGAAGCTGACTGGTCGGATCTTCATTTCTGCATACTGAATGGAGTATTCGTGTCCCTTCCAGTGGAACCAGTTAATTCCCTGCAAGAATTACAATTACGAATGAATTAAAAGCCAACATGAGTAACCAACCAACAAACATGAGTAACCAACATTAACAAGCCATATAGTAACACTTATAGTGCCATATATTTCTACTCTCTGCTGAAATGGATGACTGTTGCAACTGACCCCCAGAGGTGTCTTTGGACAGGGGAGAGAAGCCACTGAGCCCAGGCTGCAGGAAGTCAGGCAGCCGAGGGTGGGCAAATCCCTTTACGATCACCTTTCTGTACATTCCAAGAGCCGCTAGTAGTCACCTCTAACACAGTGGCATCAAATGTTGTGGAAAGCCCAGCTTGGTGTGGTTGCCTCTGACCACCCCATATGCCTAGTCCTAGTCATTGAGATACATTACTATATAGACCATAACTATACACCATGAGCTAATCACTATACACTATGACCCTTATTCAGATGGCTTCGCTCGGACGTGTGCACGGCCCGAAGCGAATGTACCAAACCCACCTAGCAAATGGATTGCGTGCACTGCCCATTCGCACGCTGAATTTGGCTGCTTGGCATACGAATGGATGTTTTATGTAAACATCCTTTTGCATGCCTGAGGGAACCTCCCCCATCATTCGATGGTCGCCGACCATCGATTGATGTGGAAATCGCTCGCCCATGCAAGAGTGGTCTAGACCACTCGTATATATGAGCAAAGAAAAGCAGGGATATGGGCGGGCAGCTGACATCCGGTTAGCTGGAGCCGAGTTCGCACACTCCCTTTCGTACAGAAATGCGTAGAAATTATTATGCGTATATGCACAAGATCGGGACGCTGCCCGAATTTGCATCCGAGCGAAGCGGTCTGAATAAGGGCCTATAACATTTTTCAGTTGTAACTGTTAACATTTATTGTGACTTTTACTATTTTGAACAGAAATAACCCTTTTCATTTATTCTTTAACACCGTCAGTGTCTTGGACAGTGGGAGGTTACTAAATGATTCAACACGAATTCCCTCTACTAACACTATGTTGTGCGGTCCTCCAATGGCCAAGATGTGTTGTGTACACTGCCTGTATGTACCAGCCAAAACACCATCATTATGATTATCTCCCCATGCTAGAATGCCTCTGGTATTTTAATTCTGAAAACTGACTGTGAAATCTAAGGGATCTATGCATCAAATTCCTTTTAACTTAAATTGTGTGGTAACCACAGTTTCTGTGTGGTTTACATTTTTGGAGTATAATGCATGAGATATCAAAAATACAGTAGCATCTGCAAAAGGCCAATTATAACTGCTGGCCTGGCACCTCGGAACCAAGCTGTTTGGAGCATGGTGCTTAGGAGAATCTCTAAAGTGTAGCTACCATAGGTGCAGCAAGAGCAGGGAGTGGGGCCTGGAGCTAAGAGGGACTCCCCTTCCCTGTGATAGATACAGGTGTTATATACATTTCCCCCCGTTGGGTTAACATAGAGGCCCTTACGTTTGCCTTAAGGATTAATTAATATCTATATCTAGTTATTCCGTTATTCCCCTGGGTCTGTTCATAGTAATGTGGTATATATATTTAACAGGAGGGTATTATACTATTACATAATATGAACTGGGCACTGTAATGTGGCAAAATATGAACTGGAGCCACTGTACAGTATGCCATAATGTGAATTGGGGGTACAATATTGCGTACAGTGTACTGGCAGTCATAAAATGTCACATAATGTGAAATATGGCACGGTTATGGGGCATAACATTAAATAGGACACTACTATGGTTCAGAAAATGATTTGGGGGGCATAGAATGAACAACTACAGTAGAGAGGGGTCTGTCTAGAAGCAATGGGACTGGGGCCCATTCAAAATGTTGCTATGGGGCCCACAAAGTACTGGCTATGCTCCTGGTTAACCCTATCTCTAGATGGCATTAACCACATTTTGTCTGTGGAGGCATTCTCAATGGAGAGGGATCTTGTGCTCCTTCCACCACCACTGCCACCACTAAAACTGCTGTGCAGCGCAATACCAGAAGGTGAGAACGAGACTTTGCAAATGAACATTTGACTCAGGCTGCAATGCACAAGGACAGTGTAATATCACCTCAGCTCTCCTGGCACCAACATTTTCATATCTATGTGTTGTTATATATCTTTAGGATTGTTGACAATTATTCTGGATATCCCAGACTGGGGATATTGTATTTATAGGGTGTATTGATGATGATATTGTGTAAATAATCTAATTATCAATTTGTGTTCAGCTGTGAAAGAGGTGCTGAGAAAACTTAAGAGTCAATAACTGTCTATTAACTGTACATACTTAAATTACTTTTAATTCACAAACACCATCTTCTTTAATACTAGGACCTCACCTGGCTGTGGCTGTTATCATTATATCTGCCCATGAGATTGACTCGGTGACAGTTCTTGTACCAGAAAGCGCCTTTATAAGAGAGAGCGCAGTTGGTAATCGCAGAATCGTTGTCCTTGTCGTAGGTGGAAAATGGCCGGCCGTCGTGATAGGTCATTGAATCTCCTGCAATGATGGATAATCATGATGATTAGATAAGGATGTACATTAACATCATTCTTGCCGGTCACAGCGATGAGAGTGGCACGTCATTAACAAATTTCACATATTTCAATATCAAACAGGAAAAAAAAGGGGAAAAAAAGGAAAAAATAGGAACAGGAAAAAAAGGGAAACAAGGGAAAAAAAGGAAAAAGCTGGAACAGAAAAAAAGGAAAAAACAGAAACAGGAAAATAAAAGGAAAAAGAAAGGAACAAAAAACATGAAAAACACCTTTTATCATCGGAGCGAGAGCTATTCCATATTAACTGATAGGCATTCCCCATATTTATCGATGAGAATTTAAGAATATGCCACCAAACTTATAACGCCACTTTCGCCGGTAATGGGTGGCAACAGAGGAGGATAAAAGGGATATATAGGATATATGAGTCATCTTTCTAGGTCCCAATTAGTATTCACTATGCCTTATTTCCTCTGCTACTCTGCGCTGCCTGGCAAATAGTGCTACAAGCACCCAGCCCCGCTGTTGGATACCCGCGGTCTGGACCCCAGACCCCGCTGCCCAGACTGCAGACACCACTGCTTGGAACCCGCTGCCCTGATGGAAGCATGTCGCGATGCCGGGTAAGTACCTTTCACACCGACCTGTTTCCCGGGCAGGTCTTGGGAGCAATCCTGCTACCTAGCAGGGTTGAATTCCCTGTCAATTTTCTCGGGAATCTTGCACACCAGTGCTAGTCATGGGTTGTTCCCAGGGCCAACCCGGTAATTCAGGCTGGTGTGAAAGGGGTATTACTGTTGCCTGACAGTATCATCAAGGAGATAAGAAACTGTATCGGCAACATTTTTGTAAATTCCACATGTCCCTCCTACCTTTAACTGTCTGTAAATACCCAGTTTGTTGTATACCTGTCTCCTTTTGTAAAGTGCAACAGAAAATGCTGCGCTATATAAGAAACTTAACAAATAGATAAATAAATAAATGTTGTTACATAATCCCAATATTTTCATTATTATTATTATTATTATTATTATTATTATTTGATTTACATATCAATTTATTTGCAGCATTAAAATCTACTTTCATATGAGAGCAATGTATACTGTATACAGGGGTGCCAGTATTAAGCAGTTGAGCCCTGGCATGTCTGAGAGCCCGGTAAGGGACTGGACCAGCTCTGGAGTAGGAGAAATTCAGCAAAGTACTTCCCAGATTTGCCCCCCCCCCCCCCCCCCTTCATGTATCACCAAGGCCCACCGTTGCCTGCCCTGCTGTATACATTTTTTACAATATATAATACATTACAAATAAATAAAATAATTTACTTGTCAATTGTATAATGTGCTCATGTCAATTATGTCAATCAATGTACAAGTAGTCCCTAGACATAAAAAAGTTCCAAAACAATTGACAAAATTGCTTTGGGCCCAATAAATTTCAATATGCATTGCATCTAAACTGGGCAAGATGAAAACTGTGAGGGGGGCCTTTAAGACAGAGCAGCTTGTCCTGATTCCTACAGCCCTCCACATCTTGTCAGCACTACACCCACTTGTCACCCGTCCTGCCCCTACTGTGGGACTACACAGTGCGAGTGAAGCAGTGTGCTGCAGGGTTAGGGAGGGAGGTGGGGGGAGGAGCCTAGGTTTTTTGGTAGTTGGCATAGCAATTTCACTAAATGTCCTAACAAACACTCATTGCCATGCCCGCAGTATATCTTGTTGGCTCTGCAGTTATGTTCACTTCTAAAGTCTATGTTTTGCCATCTACCGGCAAGTAAATTAGCAATTTGTTTCGGGAACAAACTGTAATACTACTGTGTGCAGTTTTTGTATATAGTGAACAAACACTGGGTGGCTTTGTTGTATCACTGAAATTTACAATGAAGCTATGACATGAGATGTACCCAGGGCCGGCGCCACCACTAGGCAAATCTAGGCATTTGCCTAGGGCGCCGGCCACTGGAGGGCGGCATTTTGCCCCCCGTGCCGCGGGGGTACCTGTCCTGCGGCGCTGTGTATTTAAAGCTGGCGGCGGAGGCAGCGAGGGGTCCCTGCAGTCAATAAGAAATAACGAGTGCTATCCGCCGGGCTATGCGGAAGCGCTTCTGTTGTGAAAACACTGTCCGCACGCTGATTGGCTGAGATTCAGCCAATCAGCGTGCGCCGTGCGGCCAGTGTTTTCACAACAGAAGCGCTTCCGCATAGCCCGGCGGATAGCGCTCGTTGACTGCAGGGACCCCTCTCTGCCACCGCCGCCAGCTTTAAATACACAGCGCCGCAGGACAGGTACCCCCCCCCTCCCCCGGCACCGGGGCGCTCCCACGCCGACTCGCCTGGGGCGCTCCGGTGCCTTGCACCGGCCCTGGATGTACCAAATATAAATATAAATCTCTCTGCACATTTTAGATCTTGTATTTATCTAGCGGCAGAGTTTTATGTTTTTTTTTTACCTTGATTAGATGAATGTTCCTTTGCCAGATTCAACCCTGTTGAGGCCCCCAAGCTATCGAAATCTTGGGCGCCCCTATCAAATGATCTCCTAATGCATTTGTGATTTCACCAACCAACAGTCTACGATCTAGAAAGTCTAACGTGAATCTGATGTCTGCGGTTTATTTACTTTAAATTGCTAATAGGTTCATTACATTAATACAGTAATATTTCATTCGTTTCTATCTTTCGGAAACAATTGAAGAAAGCTTGGCTGTCATTGTCTTTCGAGATCGAATCGGTATTATTTTCATCCATTGTCAATGGGCCACTAAAACATTTGGGGCCCAATGCGCCGATACCTACTTTGCCTATTTGGTCATCAGGCACTGTGAATACACACCTGCGGTTCCACTGTAGCCGCCAACCTTTAGCTTGAATCGACTTTTTGAATCCCCGACACTAAATGTATCATAAACAGCATAGGCAGTTTCGTCGCGGTCTCTGAGGTCCACACGCAACTCGTATTGTCCCTGGGAAGTAATTTTGTTCAAGTTATCTAGACCTGTAAATAAAAATAAAAAAAAATGATGTCAATTTTTTGTAAAAATTCACAGAGCGGTATAAACTAAATAAGGAACAGGATTGTTACACCCCTATGCCAAAATTTATAAGACAATAACTATGGGCCAATGCCACACAATTTTCCGTAGATGGTGGAGGTATCGTCAGTAAAAACAATTGTAGCCGTGGACCAGTGTAGAAAGTGCCCATAGCAACCATTTAAATTTGAGGTAGCAGTTGTCAACTACATTCAACAAAATAATAGGTTGTAGATGATTGGTTTCTTTGGGCAACTTCTCAGCTGGTTATGGATCATTAGGTCTACAACAAGAAGGTCGGCAAGCATGCTGAAAGGTCAACATGGGTTTAGGTCGACATGGGTGTAAGTTGACATGTGTCTAGGTGGACAGTTCATTAGGTCGACACAAGCATTAGGTTGACATGGGCAAGGTCGACAGTCAAAAGGTCGATATGGGGTTTTCACCTGTTTTTTTACCCGAGTGCCTACATGGTCAACATGGACACTGATACGTAGCATCGCGTCAACTCACATAGCTCGCTGCGATCACCATGTTTCGGGCACACTATTTTATTCACCCACCTAGTGGATGGTAGGGCATGAAATACCTCCTGTCGGCATATGTCGGCTCAAAAAACAGTGAAAAATCCCATTTCGACATTTTGACTGTTGACCTTGCCCATGTCGACCTAATGCTTGTGTCGACCTAGACCCATATCGACCTAGATCCATGTCGACCGAGACCCATGTCGACCTTTCAGCATGTCAACCTAATGCTTTTTGACCTTGAGACCGTATCCATCCCCCGCTGGTTTACACCACTCTTTTCACTGCTTGATACATCAACATACTTCCTTTAGCCGATGATCAATATCTGGAGATTTGGTACTTGTTTCCTAGCACGGCGCCCATCGCATCCTATACCATAAGCCATAGGATGTTACGCGATGGCAGCCGATGTTATACCATTTTAAATCGTATACCATCGCATTGTATGCCATTGTATGCCATATACAATGGTATACGATTTAAAATTGTATAAGCACCCTAATGGATGTTTTCAATGTTAAATGGGCCCCCTATAAGATTATTAATTGTATAAGCACCGTAAGGAGTGCTTACAATGTTAAAAGCACCCCCACGCCACCCCCACTATCAACACCAACCAGAAGCATTGGCGAGCGCAGCGAACCCACGAGGGGCGGCGGGCCGCGTCCGCCGACCTTTTCATACCCCCACTATCCACGTCGGCATGGAGTTGATTTTAGATAGTGTGGCAAGCGCAGCGAGCCACCGAGCCGGGAGCGTGGCGAACGCAGCAAGCCCCGCGAGGCGACGCGGAATACATGTAAATTAATGCGCGGCCGCTCGCCACGCTTTAGGCTCGGTGGCTCGCTGCGCTCGCCACACTATATATACTATATAATGCATAAGATGCCATACGACTAAAAATCGGGGGCGCCGTGCTAGGAAACAAGTACCGGAGATTTTACAGAAATCAGTTGGAGCAGATGAAATACAGCACAAAAATTTGTCAGTAGCAGATTTATTTGTCTTCATCTGTTAAACAGTTACAGGTTTAGAAAATTGTTCATAACCCAGGAGCTTTGCTAATGACTTCTTTACCGTGTGTTACTCCATGTAATTCTTGTTTTTAGCTGTTAAATTGACTTTAATTTTCCTTTATTTAATAAATTGAACAGAATGAGTCAATTTAACGGAATAATCTGGCATTATTGCTGTTCTGTACGATAATGGCAGTAAAATAATGACTTGTTTTTTTTTTCCTCTTAACATCATTTGCTGTTGCTACAGTTAATTGCTCGTCTGATAATGTGCAAAAAGAGAAAAAAAGAAAAAAAAAAACATTTCAAACAGGAAGCAAAAAATAATCCATACTACATTATGCTGCTATTTTTCTGCTCGGTGTTATATAAAGCAAGAACCCCACAGCGAAAACATCTGTGCAGTACTCTAAAATACATTATAGACGTAGCACACCGATGTACGAAGGCGCAGATTAGTTCCAGTGATTTTCGACGGGCTGTATACTTGTGGGCTGTTAATAACGAATTACTGTAGATGCCATCTTTAATGGTACTTAATGATGACCCTTTAAACTTTGCCACCACATATTCATGTCACTACTAGATATGTGTGTATACTTTTTTTTTGGTACCATAGTAAATTTTTCCTTCATTACATTCAGAGAGAGAACAAGGAAATCATTTATGGTGACCTCATATGGATTTTCTTCTAAAAAGTCACTATTTTAGGTCTAATTTTTTTTTATTACTAAACTCCTCCACTAGCCATTAAAAATTTCTGATTTGCTACACAATTTATAATACCTTTACTATTTTACTGTTGTGTGTCGTTTTAATGTTTGCCCTAAAAAATCCAATGGTGAAGGATAAATTATTATCTAATACTGATAATAATAATAATAATAATAATAATAATAATAATAATAATAATAATAATAATAATAATAATATAATAATATAATAATAATAATAATAATAATTGTATACTGTCCTATATATCATGATAAATGTGCTAAAATGGGCTGATTCAGGCCTGATCACACAGCTGGGAATTTGCACAGCGCTGATTATTCTATACACAGCGCAAGGCCATCCTGTGATTGAATCCTGCAACTAATTCCTAAGCTAGGCGTGCCTACAGTAATGCTGGGAGTGTCCGGGAAAACTCTAGGCGTACCTAAGCATTTTAGGGGAAGGTGTGTGACATCAGCTCCAAGCCGGATATGCCTTTTTCTATTGCACCGCCAAGTAAGTACACTGGTCTGATTTGTCCTAAGGACTAGTCGGACCAGTTTGGCCTTGAGAACCCCCCGGCAGCTCTCCAGGAGGCTCACATGCGATCTGGCACTTGACGTGCCATTTTTACATGCAATAAATTGCATGCGATTTATTGGGGAGCTGCTGGGGTGGCGGGGGCCTGGCAGTGTGGTCTGGCTCATAGTTGCAGGCAGCAGGGTCTGTCCGAGCAGCGGTGGTGGCTGGGAGCTTGTAGCCGCATTTTGCCAGGCAGCGAAGTAGGATGAATATTTTGAAATGACTGGCCGGACACTGATTGGCTGAGAGAATTCTCTCAGTCAATCAGCGGCTTCTCATCTGATTGGCTGAGAGCATTCTCGCAGCCAATCAACGCCGGCCAGTCATTTCAAAATATTGAGGAGACGCATCCTGCCAAAATACTGCCACAAGCTCCCAACCGCTGCTGCTGCTCAGACGGACCCCGCTGCCTGCCACTACAAGCTGCCCGCCCTCCACCACTAGGATCTTCCTGGACCATGCTGCCCGTCACGCAAGGAGGGAGGGCCCAGGTCGGGTGGTCGCACAGCCAGCAGTCTTGCATGACGAAACGCGTTGAGGGTGTTTCCTGACGCTGTAGCCGTCCACCGGTCTGTCTGCTCCCGGTCTCCCGTCTGCACGCTGCTGTGCTTCACTGCTTGGCTTCTACATCTTGGCCGTCCGTGTGACTGCAGTGTACTCGTTTTGTGATATTATGCCGATAGCTGCTGACCTTAACCCATGTGTATGTGAGATTTATTATTATCAGTAAAGTACTGTTTTCTTATAGGCTCATCGTGCGCTTTTCCTGTCTCGGTCATGGGCACAGGTGAGCCCTGAGTTGAAGATTCGCTGCACTACACGTGGATATTTATATATATATATATATATATATCTACCTACTCAGGATGTTCTATGTTTCTGATGAGTTTACAGTTCTTATGTCCAACAAACTACTTTTACAGACTTCCTTACCCAAGAAGAATTCCTTAGTTGGATCTCCAAATCCGTTGCTGTAAGTTCTCCAATTTCTGTTAAAATCTTCAGACCCATCCACTCTTCTCAGGAACACCTACAGAGCAAAAGTGACATATATGGTTTGTCATGTCCTATCATTAAACAAACATCACCCTATTATGGAAGTGACCATTTTTGTTTGTGTTTCCCATTCTTTTGAATAGCTCTACGGAAAGTGAATAGGAAGGGGTTACGGTATAAATTGTAGACAAAGTCTAGGTCAACAGTCACTACCTTGACCACTAATGGTGGTCAGTGACTAGGTCGACACCTTGAAATGGACAACATACCCAAGATCTACATTGACAAAAGGCTGACACAAGTTTATGGTCGGCATAGGCATGGTCGACATAAATAGGGTCAACGTGAGTTTTTCCGAGGTTTTTGGTGTCTACGACCACATGTCGACATGGACACCGTAACAGTGTTCCGCATCCCCTTGCATTGCTCTCTGCGCTCACCAGGCTTAGCACTCAGGAAAACTCATTTAGACCTTATTCATGTTGACCGTGTCTATGTTGACCATAATCTCAACATCGACCTTGGGTATGTTGACCATTTCAAGGTATCGAACTAGACATTGTCTGCCCAGTGACCACATACCATGGAAAGGCCGGATGAGTGTCATCTAGATGTCGCTACATGAGAGCACACGTCTGTACCACTATGCATTTTTATACCCCGTTCTCACTGCCGCAAAAACCCAGGTTTTTGCCAGGGCAAGCAGTAAGTTCCCGTGTCCTGTCTCAGTGTGAAAGGGTCTTTGTGAAATTCCTGGGTGTTATGCCCCGGGAATTACACACAGGTTTTTTTGCAGGGTTTTTTCTGGGTAATACACGGGAGTATGGCAGTGTGAACAGCTAAGACCCGGGTTTTTCTCACAAAATGCAAAAAAGCAAGTTCATTGCATTGCTCAAAGATACTTTTTAAACATCCAATCAAAGCTGCTCTTAGATTCCACACACTTGATGGCAGGCATACGAGGGGAAGCAGTGTGAACGGGGCAGACACAGGAATTTCCCGGGTCTAAGGTGCAGTATGAATGGGGTCTGTAAAGCTGAGATGCTCTGTGCCCCGCCAAAAACACGGGAACAAAAACCCGGGATTTTGCAGGGGGCGGCAATGAGAACGCAGCATAAGCTGAGTGATCTGGAAGAAACTAGATGTTTTCGGAAACTACCATCAGGACATGTTGCACTGCAGATCAAATGAATCAAATGTAGCAAACGAATCAAATGTAGCAACACACTGAAAATATTCACGCACAAAAATATATATATATAGACTTGTATGTTTGGCCGGGCACGACCTCCAAATAAACTGCTGGTTGGTTGCCTTCGTCCTTTTAATGTAGACTTCTGTGGGGTAATGACGCGGCACTCCAAACTTGTAAATTTCCAATTTCTTTATTGAGACAAACAGCAACGTTTCAATGCAGGAGCCTGATGAAAATGCACCTGCATTGAAACGTTGCTGTTTGTCTCAATAAAGAAATTGGAAGTTTGGAGTGCCGCGTCATTACCCCACAGAAGTCTATATATATATATATATATATATATATATATATATATATATATATATATATATATATATATATATATATATATATATATATATATATATATATATATACTGCATTCTTTGCTCTAAAAGGGGTAGATGTACTAAGCCTTAGGGGAGTGATAAATTGGAAAGAAATAAAATACCAACCAATCAACTCCTAATTGTCATGTTGCAGGCTGTTTGAAAAATTACATTTAGGAGCTGACTGGCTAGCACTTTCTCTCCATTTTATCATTGTCTAAAACATAGTACATCTGCCCTATAATACTTAATTATTTCTATAGCATATGGTATTATTATTATTATTATTATTATTATTATGGAATCACACATGATCACCAAACAATATATTCTGAGGGGCCACATTGATGTAGGGAGCCTCTTTGTTATGAGGGTGCCCTTCGTCTCTAGATGGTAGGATTGGAGAGATCGGGCGCACATCACCTTGAATTACAGATTTTGCTCATTATGCTGAAATCATGCACCTTCTTCTTCCCCAGCCCCCTCCAATAGCCCCCACTCTCCATTCCTGTAGCAAATGAATTGTGAATATGATTTTATAATTTTAAACTTCATGAGCGCTAAGGATGAATGTGACTTGTCCGTAAGTGTCCAACTCACCCTAAGACCTTAAAAGGCCGATTTATCAACAAGTTTTAGTTATTTAAATTTCATTTTGTATGATAAATGGTTCTCCTTCCAATCAGCTTTTAACTGTCATGTGTTTGTAAAATGATCGTTGGGAACTGATTGGGCTGGAGCACTTTGTACTGTATCATCTGAAAGGATAGATGAAACTCATTGTTAAATGGGCCCCTAATTTTATAGGCAGAATGAGTCACTTGTTGGATATCAAACTACACGGTTGTATTTTTTTTTCCAATACAATCTGGTATTTTACTAAACTCCTGTGTTTGCAAGATTAGTGTTTTCCGATGGTGTATTCATTCGTATTTGGCTGCATGCATGGATTAATCCATGCAGTGCTTCTTTGTGCAAAAGTGTAGGAAAGAGTAAAAACTCAGTATGGGGAACCCCCAACACAGTGGGGGACTACTACAAACCCCAGTTTCCCCACCCATAGACTTCTAATGGGAAAAATCTACGTGGCGATCCCTAATTGGTAGGTGGGTCCCAAAGTGATAGACGGCATGTGGAGGCCCCCCATTTGGGGAAGAGAATCCATGTATGTAAACATGGATTCTCTTAGCGTGTCTGCTTTTTGTTTTCTTTTTAACCCCTGCAATGCTACATGGACAAAAGAGGACCAATCTACACTGGAATAAGTATTTTTTTTTTTTCAGGGTGTACTATGGATTCTACTGCATACTACAGAAGAGAGCTGATGGACTACAGGGGACGTAGGTAAGTATGTGTGACTATGTAAATGTGGAGTGTGTACTGTTATTGTGTGTGTGTCCTGTCTTTATTGTAACTTATGTTTTACTGGTGGGACTACAGGTAGTAGTTGGTCCTTTCCCTGCATGCTGGTAATTGTGGTTCTCTATGTACCAGCATGCTGGGGAAGCTTGCTGGGACTAGAGATGGATTAAGGGGGGGCAGGGGTACATTACTCTGGGGCCCCCATCTCTAAGGGGCCCCCAGTGCAGGCTCAGTACTGTACAGGGCCACCCACTCAGCACCATGCAGCCAGCAGTGCTCTCTGCAGTGAGAACAGAACCCAAGCACCAGCAGAGGGAGCTAATGAGCACCAACTGTTTCGCTCACTTGGCTCCTACAGATGTAGCGCCGCTCATCCAGTGCCGGCGCTTTCCAGGACGCCCCCACTGGAGAGCGGACGCTACACTCTGTCCCACACGCACACGCATCCCAGCTTACCGTCATTTTACCCAGTTTAACCAGATTCCCCTTGTGAATGGTGGTACGTCGGCCCCCCATAAACATCCATTTGCAACCTGCGGGGGAACACCCACATCATTCGATGGTTGGCGAGCAACCTTAGATCTTCGTGCACCTGCTTCATCCGCCCATTAGCATGAGAATGCCAAGCATTCTCATGGGAACGCCCATGAAACGCTGGGCATTCCCATATGCTAATAGGACACCGCGCCGCCCCGCGGCCCCCCGCCCACCGGCCGCAAGGATGGATGCCTGCACCCAGCAAACAGTTCACCGTGGCCGCATGTAACCAGCTCATGCACATGTGCAGAAATGGACATGCACAAACAACGGCCCCTGCGCACGAACGCGGCGCTGTGAATGGACATGAATAAGGTCAACTCTCTGATTACTATAACATGTACAGTATATATATATATATATATATATATATATATATATATATATATATATATACACAGAGAAAAGATCCGGCACAGCAGGTCTTAGGATAGCCAGAGAGGGTTGTAGGGGGAAACCCCGAAACGTAGACGGACCATCCGACTGAATAAACAGTCTTTTGTTTCACCACTATCAAGACCCTGAGTGCCCGTTCTTTCCGTATCTATCTATATATATATATATATATATATATATATATATATATATATATATATATATATATGTGTGTATATAACACATGTAGACCGGCACTCGGTATTGCAGCCTCCCCCAGGGGGAGAAGATAATTGGCCGGGGTGCCTTCCCAAACAAGTATACACTGCTGCAGGGGTTCTTATATAAGAAACCAGGCGGCACTCCACGGTCTTGTTATAAGGTGAAAGGTAGGTGTTTATTCCATATCAAAGTTTCAAAACCCCACCGGGCTTTTTCATCAGGATGTACAAACATGTTTGTACATCCTGATGAAAAAGCCCAGTGGGGTTTTGATAGGTTGATATGGAATAAACACCTACCTTTCACCTTATAACAAGCCCGTGGAGTGCCGCCTGGTTTCTTATATAGGAACCCCTGCAGCTATATATATATATATATATATATATATATATATATATTATGGAATGATATGTTCATAGACAGATACTGTAGATAGATATTTCTGTCAACGGGACCAGGTAGGTTGTGTGGTGGGTAGGTCCAGCTTCCCCTGAGAGGTCAACGTTTAGGGATCTAGCGATACACAAATGGCAAAAGGGTTTACCATTCTACTTTGCATGTTCAAGTATGTATTTCTAATATGTTCCTTCTGCTTTTGCTGGCACTAAGATACAAGCATGCAGAGAATGTACCCTATAGGCTCGGGGTGACATATGATCTGGGCACTTTATTGCTGCATTCCTCTAATGTTTCCCATACCTCTTATATCGACAACAGCTGCTACAAGAGACGTGAATGAATATGCAGTAAAGGTATCGCATCTAAAACGTTATATTATAGGAAAAGCACAATAGGTCTAAGACGTTTATTTATAAGGAATCGTGATTTTCTGAATTTATCAGGCTTTAAAATATAGAATATTTTTTCTTTAGATGGGTAGCAAGAAGAACACAGTCTAATTGCCCACTTAAGAATATTATCTTGTAGCTGTCTAATTTCTGGCAACAATACAATAGCGTTGGATCAATTTAGCCTCAAGATTGTATTTCACGTTGCTGTTTGTGCTAATATACAGTACCAGTCATTCTGCATTTCCTTGGAAACCAGATTTTATCATTTACAACATATTTATTATATTTGACATTTTCTTCACTTTTGCAATATATTCTAAAATGTTAAATGACAAGCACATATACCGGTGTAGAGTACACGAGCTACGTATGACAAGTCCGACCCTGTTATAATCCTCTTATGTATGAGAGTTTTGTTTTATGTTGTAGTCTTTTCAGGGCTGCCACTAGGAATTTTTGGGGCCGGGACTGATTTCCAGTCTGGTCCCCCCCCCCCCCCATCTTCCCCCTACCCATCCCCCCCCCCTTCTCCCTTCTCATCTCCCCCGTCCCTTCACTTACCGCCCGATTCCTGCTGCAGATCCAGGATGCTGGCGGCCAATTAAATGCAGCACCAGCTGGTGAGCCAGTCATAGCTAGAGTACCGGCAGCAGCTCTAATTGGCTAACTGTACATGAGCTCTGATTGGCTCAAAAGCCGGTGCAGCATTTTCATGGCCGTCAGCGTCCTGCATTGAAGAAGCAGGCAACACAGCGGAGGCAGTCGGAGGGGGGGGGGGGATTGCGGGTTGCGGTTGGCAAAATAAGCTGCCCGGACCCTTCCAGAGGATGGGGCCTGAGACTACTGTACCCACAGCACCCCCTAGCTGGCAACCCTGACTCTTTTCAAAAGCATGGTCAAGTCTTGCTGTGTTATATGTACCTTTGAGTCATGTGACAGAGGTTTGTCATGTGCCATCCCTCTGGATGATAGTAGATGAACAGTAGCCATGATGGGTAAGGACATTTATATTATTGTGCTTACTTTAAATTTATAGGATGATACTTTGGCATTTTGTAAGAACTGGTTTTTCTATTGTTTCATCAATCTTTACATTTTACCTAAGTCAGTACAAAACTAAATAATCAGGATATGTATCTATTGGATTCACAAGCCGTCCTGGAACTTCACAATTAATGATTCTTTGAAAATAATGACTTCTAATGCTTATTTGTTTACTTACAATCCATCCACCTCCATCCTCCTTCATGTCACAGTATACTTCCATAGGGCGAGCCTTATCTCCTTTGGCATAAACGGTGTATATTCCTGACTCTGTTTCTCCATTCAAGAGAGCTTGGGAACAATCTTTTGGGAATGGATACAGGAGTCCAGCTACAATGAGAGTAAGGGGGAAAAAATATACAGATTGGCAAAAGACATCATTGTATATGTATAGGGATGATTATAAACAAAAATATATTTTTCACAATTTCAAAATAAAAATATAGACCAATTCATCATGATGCAGTCACACAAAGTTCCCAATGCAAAAGAAGAAACATTAAACGTTGCTTAAAAACTCAAAAACTTCAAGCAAAAGAGTTTGGTATGATTTGATGACATTGTAACATAACATAGACTACAGCATGCTGACACATCGACCTAGTGCCGGTGAGATGTGTGCTACTTCCGATTTGAGCATATACAATGTGTGCTATGCGATTTGGACTGTACACACTGTGTGGTTTGAACTACACCAGATTTTGATTACACTATAATAGTACGCAGTATAATGCCATGTGATATAATACAAAAATACCTGCATGCACATATTGTCTTGCAATACTGACTACATGGAAGCGTGCATCGCATCGCAAGGAAAAATAAACACGTGCGATTTGAACTAGATGCTGTGCGATTTGAACTAAAAATATCAAATCACACGTGATAATCTCACCGTGTATGGGCATCATTAATGCTAAAGCTATTCCTAATTCTTATCCCTAACTATAACCTAATACTGTAAGTACAGATGGAGCGCCTCTCTTTTGTGCGGGTCATTGCGATTCTATCGCCAACCGCCAGGATCCAAAATCAGATGGAAGGGGGCGCGCCTGCATTAGAACCTTGCGCGTCCCGTTCCATCTGAGCCCACTGCCACCCTCAGCTGCCTCCCCGCTGCTCCCCTTCCTAAACCTGCCCGTCTCCCTGAAGAGGAGACGGGCAGGGATTCCGCCCCCCACCGCCGAGTAAGTGCCTCTGGAGTGCCACTGCCCTGTATACCCTCTAGCTGCCATTTTGCGGAAGGCACGGGAGCTGATGCTACAAGTGAGCAGCCAGGTACTAGTGTGTCCTGAAAACGGACAGGAGCCTGAAATGCTGTAGACATAAAAAAACCTCGGTTACACTCATCATCTAAGTCCTAGAGTGACACTCATCATTCGGTTCTCATATGCAGCCAGACTTGTCCTTGCAGAAGGAGGCACCCGGACAGGTACACTGAGACAGGGGGAGTGCCGGACATACCAAGAATATATAAAAGAAAAACTAGAATCCTACATTTTATGATCAGCAAACAGGGTCTGCAGCTTCTGTATAATCACAAATAGTATACAGCCAATAAAATTTTACTGTAGAGAATAAAGTATCTCTCGGTATTCCAAGACATACTGCTTGGATAACATTGTGTTATTTCCGCGCTCTCTCACTCTTGTTCCAATATATTTTTTTTCCTTTCGAATATGGCATGAAAATGTAGGCTGTTCCCTTTCGGGATTAACTAAGAAATGTGTCTGCTTCGACTTTCAGCACAATTAAGCCACCATCTTTGGGAGTACATCCTGTTCATTTGAAAGACAGCCAGTGCAAGGTAAGTAGTCCAAAATGAATTCCTTCCCTTCTTTTCTGCACTTTGTAGTGTGTCCTGTGCTTCCAGCAGTAAGTACCCTGGCTTCCCTCACTGAGCACGGATGTGTCCAAAGCACGTGTTTCGTTTCCAACATGAATGACTTTCCATTCAACGCGCGGAGAAGTTTGGTACCTTTAGGTCAAATTTAGTTCAGGCAGTCCAAACTTTTAAAACTTTGTGTCTAGAGCCAATTATGTATTCAGTGTTTTACAAGATACATTGTTAATTCCCCCAAATGATCGAAATAGCCTAATAGCTATAGTCTATGGAACAAAATACATGCATTTTACAAAGCACCATATAAGAGTGTATAGCTGTAAAAGGAAATGAACGATAATTCCCAGATGTTATTGCAGCATACATTTTCCCTGGTAGAAAAGGTTTATTCTTCTTGCAAAATACGTGGGAAGCTTTTAATGCAGCCTTGACATTTAAAAATGATAGAAGTCGGGATATCGCATGCGGTATGGTTCTTTCAGCACAGTGACAAGGGCTAAGTCCTATTTAATTATGCTTGTAATGTATTGTTGTAAATACAGTGAAGAGTACCTAATACATCTGCTCTGTCTACATCTATTAATTTATCTGATAGCACAAAACTAAATGCAGAAGTAACACACAATATGGACATTTAGAAATCCATATTCATATTTTATGTTTATACATATTCCACAAATACTGTACAATACAGCACACATGTTTTTTCTTCGCAGCGCAACACTAATTAAACCTCTAGATTTAAATGTCTATGTTTGTGGCGGGCTTGGGGGCTGATCGCATGACTTTGTCTGCCGATTGTGTTGCAGGGGCGTGTCTTTATTTTTCAATCATTCATTTAACCCTTTGAGTGCCAACGTCTCTGCAAGAGATGTGCAAAATATATATGCGTAAAATGCCAACGTCGCTCACATTTGTTATATAAATTCAAATACATTTTTTTTTGTGTATACAAAGATAGGAGAACCAGGCTGAATATGTTTTCACTGGAGAAACGGAGGTTAAGAGGTGATATGATTAGTATGTTCACATACAGGATTGGGAATCATATAGAACTGTGAGTTGATTTTTTCACTAACAGGCCTATACCTAAGGTGGCCATACATCAGAAAGATATTGTACCCAATCATACAATCTCAATTGATTGTAAGATGGATTGTATGCAGATTGTGTGCACATCTTATGTACACAATCATACAATCAATCAGCAGATGGATTGTATGACTGATTGTATGATGAATTGTATGCAGATTGTGTGCACATCTTGTGTACACAATTATGCAGCAGATGGATTGTATGACTGATTGTATAATGGATTGTGAGAAGATTGTGTGTCCAAAAACCACCAAGGACTGCCGGGGATTTCAAGGGAATTTGTACACAATCATGAGCGCAATCGATCTTAAGATCGATCTTTCTGATGTATGGCCAGCTTTAGGACACGCGGGCATGTACTGAGGCTCGAGGAAAAGAAATTCCATACTGAAATAAGAACAGGATTCTTCACCATTAGAACAGTAACATTCCCGTTGGGGGTGGTTACAGCAACTACTGTTAATGAATTTAAATAAAAACTGGATACATTTTTGGCCACTAAGGGAATCCTATAGATATGACTTACTCAAGTCGGTAGTTATAAGTCAACTAGGTTGAACTCCATGGACTAACGTCTTTTTTCAGCTTTAATTACTATGTTACTGTGGGGTAGATTTAGTAAGCTCGGTGAAGTGATAAACTGTCTGGTTTTTATCACCGGCCAATCAGCTCCTACCTGTGAAGTTACAGACTTGGTTTAAAAAATGTCAGGTAGGAGCTGATTGGCCTGTGATAAAAAAACAGACACTTTATCACTTCACCGAACTTAATACATCTACCCCTATGTTCCCTATATAAAGGTAAACATAACTGGTCTTTATGATTAAAAATGTTTGCTTGGCAATTTTCACACCTATTTTGGCACTCAAAGGGTTAAAGGCTTTGGTTGTGGGCCAAAGCCTCATTTTTCCAGTCTTCCCTTCATATTTTTGTTGGTCTGGTGGTATGTTTTCAGCTATTTTGAAACAGGAAAGAAAAGCAGTTCTCCAGTAACTTATTTCAATTTGGGTGTACTCCCATCATTAACTGGTTAGTTGGCTCCACCACCCTGATGAAGGTAGCATCATCACCCAGCTGGGTGGTTATTCAAGTAAGAAGGTTGAGTGGATGTCCCTGTTTTGTTATGAGTGTGTTATGGTAATGGTAATTGTGCACCTTCTGCATTGTCAGCTTACAATGGATGTTATTGTTGGTTGTTATTGTGAATTGTGCTGATTCTATTTGTCCTTTTTTTTCCCCACCATAATTTGTCACTGCAAAGAAATAGCTAACAAGGAGGAGGGAACGGCGTCGGTAAAAACAAAACAAAAACACTTTATCTAGTCCGAGCACAGGTGATAAATACTTGCCCTCTCTTGGTGCCAGTCCTAATTATATAATCACAACTCCGTTTAAAAATGCAGACTGATCAGTTTGCCGATTGATCCTAATACATCTATGGTCTCTTCATATGTATTCAGTGGCGTAAGTTCATCCAAGTTGCCCGGAGGCAAGATAAGTATTGGTGCCCCCCCAAATAGCTCAATCAGTAAGGTGTCTGTCTCCAGTAAGGTCATGGGATCTAATACAGGGTGTGATACTTGCAAAAATGATGTTAGAAGGGGGAGTCAGCCACATTAGCAATATCAACTGCTTTCAATTAACTGATTCAAACATGATGGGGATGAGAGGTGCCCCCTTGGGAGCAGTAGCCCGGCGGGAGATGACTCTATTGCCTCCCAGAGTTCTGCCTCTGTATTATTATCCTTTTTGATGTTTAGTCACATATTGTTCATAAAGTGTCCTGAAAACTTTTGCCTACTGGTTGATTTCTTTGGCCATGTGATCCTGTCTACTCTGGTAGGGCTGATTCAGCATCATTTACTGGGGGGTTATTAACCACTTCAGTGGTATGGCCGGCACTGCCGCAGCGGGCTGTCCCGGAAAATTTCTGGGCATACCACCAATATGAGGTGTGCGCCAGTGGTAAATTCAGCTGTGCACCACTGGTGCATCACCTCTCTGGGCACCCCCAACAGTGGTAGCTCTTCCTCCCCTCCAGTCACTCCCCCTCGCCCCACCGCTATGGAGATCATACGATGGAGCTCCCCTGCTGCTGCCCCCGCCGCCATTAGTTGCAGTGAGCAGGCGGCAGGCTCGGGGATGTTCGGCGCGGCTCAGGGGAGGACTCGGGAGCGCTCGGGAGTTTGGGTGCCCGAGTCCTCCTGAGCTACCCCGAACATCCCGAGCCTGCCACCTTCTCACTGTCTACTGAGAATGGCAGCTGGGGCAGCGGCAGGGGAGCTCCGGCGTACGATCGCCGGAGCGGAGATGAAGGGGGAGCAGGGGGGGGGGGGGCGGCAGTGATGGGGAGTGGCCCTACATTCTGTGGTGGGTTTTGCTGGAGCAGGACAAACCTGCCCTGGTAGGTTTGTCCTGCCCCAGCAAAACCCACCAGTCAAGGGGTTAAAGTAGTAATAATACATTCCTCTATATAGTGCAACATTTTGCAGGTGGCAGAATTGGGCTTTAATGTTCTTAGTCCTACCCTAACAGCACCGCATAACAGGAAATATGTACCGCCATTCCCCCCCTCAGCTCCATTCGTAAGCTTGAATCTATTGAAATGGGAATGATAAATACAGTTAAAGTGTTATTCTGGGGAATAATTGCATACTGTATGACTGGACAGCTTGCTTCTCCACAATCTCACTCATCTGTTTTATAATCCTCGCATTTAGAGGCAAGCATCCGCTTGATTATAACAACCACAATGATAATTCTTTCATTTTCTAATTTGCTAAGGTCTAATTACTAATTGGTTGGTTTAGTATGCTACAGAGTTGCACGTAAATGAAATTCCGATAAATATCCATCACTGTTCTCTTAATTGAAACAATTACACTATGTCTTTCGGCTTCTTTCTCTATAAACAGGGCCATAATGTAACTTGAAGCGGGCAAGTGGTGCCAAAATCCAGTGCGCATGGAACCTGGAGAGCTTCCACCAAGTCCTCTGGTGTGTACGTAGAACAATTCAGGCACTTAGCTTCTTCCTGGTCCCAGAGGTATTTGCAAAATGTGATTGCATTTTCTAGGATAGCCCCCTGCCTCTTCACCATTGACAGCCAGGAGGACGATGAGAGAGAAAGAAAAACAACCCGGTATATTCGGTACAGTTTTTACAGTATTTGCCGGTATAGACCGTTAAAAAGTGGTACTGTACCGGCAATTTCGATACAGTTGGAGGGTATGCTTATGTAAGACTATGTAGAACACTGTTTTTCTGCTATTTTAGCTTTTGCTTATTTTTGATATATGCATGTAATTAAACAAAGACATTATAAATAAGAAAATGAACGGAATGCCGGCTTACTTGTAGTAAATATAGTTTGGATGAATTTGCTCTTGATGTTTCCATTAATTGCCTGCAGCCTTACAGTGTACTGGGAAGAGGGGCTGAGATCTAGCAATCTGTAAGAGGTGGCATCAGGTAATAAAGCTACCTCCTGTTAGAAAATAAAAACACACAGAATTATTCTCATTATATTTATTGTGTTATCATCATTTCCATAAACAGTGCTACCATACTGTACATATCAATTCCATGAACAACGTCATCGACGTAACGAAAACACCTGAAAGTGCGTAGAGTTATTTCAAATTGTAAAATTGAATCTTAGTATAAGTGGTAAAATATTTATTCTTGTCATGGAATATTATCTCTGATTTGATGACCACAGTAAATACAATTTACTACCAAGCTTCAACAAAGAATTTGAAATATACAGGTCATAAATTGTGCATTTTACCAACATTTTTCAACACTAAATGTCAACTACAAATTTTAGTAATCCATGAAACCTTAAGGGGTAAATTCACAAAAAGTGTGAGTTTTAAGTAGGGAGAGCTGTTTCCCATAGCAACCAATCAGATTCTACGAGGGAAACCTAATAGGATGAGAGATTCAGAAAGTGAGAGATTTGGTAAACAAATCTCCATTTTTTTTTTTTTAAAGCGGCAATCATTCACACTGTAAAATCAAACTGGTATTGCAGTGTAAATGATTGCCGCTTTAAAAGCAACTGAAGATTTCTTATCAAATCTCTCACTTTCTGAATCTCTCATCCTATTACATTTCACTCTACAGATCATTTATCTAGCACCATCTGGAGCATATTATCTGGTCAGTTGGATCATCCTGAACATATCTTGCCCAGACAATTAAAAAAAAATAAACACCACTAAGTGCCCATCCACAAAGCATGCCTCTAGGAAATCTCCATCACTTTATCTTATTTTAATCATACCATATTTCAAAACGTAGGCCCTGATTCAGATCTGATCACAAAAGCAAAATCTTTCTCAAATGGGCAAAACCATGTGCACTGCAGGTAGGCAGATGTAACATGAACAGAGAGAGTTTGATTTGTGGCTGCTTTATTTTTTACACTGCAATTTAGATTTCAGTTTCAACACACCCCACCCAAATCTAACTCTCTCTGCACATGTTACATCTGCCCCACCTGCAGTGCAGCATGGTTTTGTTCATTTGAGAAAGATTTTGCATTTGCGATCAAGTCTGAATCATGCCAATGGTCTCTTTTTTTTCTCTAAACAAAGTACAATCCAGATTTATTGAGGAACACCCTAACACTACAGTATGTAACTTAGTAGGGTTCTATCTGTGTTGGGTTTCTACAGATGTAGCGCCTCTCCTTCAGGGATGGGAATTGCCATATTGCCCCCGCTGGCGATCGCCGGTGGAGAGGCGCTCCATCTGACTAAGCCGTGCGAACATCTGACAAGCATGCGCATCCCAGTCACTCCGCTTCAGGGAGGTGGGCAGGGTTGGGGGGGGGGGGGTGTTTGCCAGCAGCGACTGGGGATTGGTCGGGAGCAGCAGGGAGACGGCGGAGACCCCCGTCGGAAGGGTATGCACAAGCATCTCATGACTGCACGTCCCCTTTCCGGTGGCTGGTGGTGGCTGGCGGTTGGCGATTCTAATGCCAGCTGCCGGCAAGAAGAGAGACGCTACATCTGTATATTGTCCATGTGTAGTCAAGCTAGACTCTGATTTTATTATGGTTTTTTTTTTTTTTTAGAAAGTGGTGGGGGGGGGGGATTTTCCAAGTGAATATGTAAAAAATAGGTGTGAAAAATGCCAAGCAAACATTTGTATTCATCATAATGACCTGTAATTTTTTTTTATACATTTTTTTTTTTACATTTATATAACAAATGTGAGCAGCGCTGGCATTCTAAGCAGATACTGTATATTTACACCATCTCTCACAGAGATGTTGGCACTCAAAGCGTTTATAATCCGCTGGGTCCAGCATCATTTACAGTATTTTTTCGGATTTTGGGTGTATTTCCGACATTAATCATTTTCTTCAAAATAGGCAGAACTAATTTGACCATCTCTAATTTTCTTGTTTTTACTTTTTACTCGTGAGGCTCTGCAAATGTTTCCTTATTTTGGAGGAATGTTGAATGTAGTTTTAAAAGAATGTTAAGCTCACAGTTAGCGTAACTTAGTTGTTACATGTGTTTACCTCATGACACTAATGCTGCTCGTGCTGCTCGTGCTGTTAACAATTAAAGATTTGTGATACTTGGTGAAATACGCAGAGACGCTACCAGTGGTCTGTATGGAAATCATTATCTTTTCCTGCCTGTGCTTTTAGTTGTGTCTTTTATGTAATAACTGTACTTTGGATACAGATGGTGTAACAGCCATCCTAAATTGATATCTTCTGTTATCCCTGATGCTTATCTCTAGAACCATTTGGTTGTAGTTTGCTTATGATGGATAAAGATAAGCTGAATGTATGTGGGATATTTAGTAAATAGTAATATAGGGGGAAGCTGCAGCAACTTTCTAAATAAGTCCCATCTTGGTGTTGCCCGTTGGAACCAGTAAGCCTCTAGCTACCATTTATCAAACACCTTTTAAAAAAATGACAGCAGCTTCTCCATCTGTCCCCTTTAGAATGTTTTATTATGTACAGATATACACATATGCATGAAACACTGTGATTGTGTCTGACTGTCAGTCACACTTAAGGTGCATATACCTTTTGCGTTTTTGCCCAGTGTGTATAATGAGCGATCATGTAAAAATCGTTGGCCGGAATATCAGTCGGTGCATACACACTGAGCAATTTTCACCAGCCCAGTGATTTTCAAGGGTGGTTAACTACTTTTCACAGTAGGAGACTGTGGAAAGTGGTTCACTCATCTGGTAAATCAGCCAACAGTTGGCAATGACCGGCAATGATGTGGGGGCACGTATCATCGGTCGAAGCCCGGCCACACCTACTCAAAAAGGGAAAATTAGCTACTTTAATGTGAAAATTGCATGTGTGTATGGGCCTTACGTAAGTCTGCAATCAAGCAAATAAGTTTTGGTGTGCGTGTGGTTACTTTAGACTCTCTGGTGATACAAGGCACCATTGCGTTAGTTGTCCCAAGTTGGGAATCCCCCACACACAGCATTTATTAACTGGAAACAGAGGGACGAAGGCAGCTCTCAAAGCTCTGGGCATTCCAACACCATAGTTGTTAGATCCAAGTTGGAGAAAGAACCTATCACACAGAGAGCGAACAAGGCCTGCGGCCTCACAATGTCACTATCCATCCCTCCACTTATTGCCTTTGATGCCCGAAGCATGGTGAGGAAAGTAAGCTCACAACGGTCCACCTGGACTCCCATGGTCAACTTGTTTTCTCTCCTTGTGACATAAGAGGTCCTTTCTCCAACAAGGAACTAGACCTAACCATTCCCCCTATAGTAGTAGTAGTAGTAGTAGTATGTTTATTTATAAGGTGCCACAAAGTGTCCGCAGCGCCGCACATAGCAAACAAAAAACTAATTACAAGGTAATGTAAAGGGTGTGTTGATAAAATACAGCATAAATAGGGGTATAGCTGGTAGAACTAAAATCAGCATCAGTTCTGAAGTAGGTATCAAAATTGTCGAGGAGACAGAAAATGAAGTAGAGGAAGGGAAGAACAGGGCAGGAGCACTGGTAAGGTAAAGAGGTAGGGTGAGTACGTGAGGAAGGAGGGCCCTACTCATAAGAGTTAACATACTAAAAGGAGGTGGGTGGACGAACGAAAAACAATAGGATAAGTAGGAACGGATGGAGGGGTAGGGTAGGCAGGATAGGAGGAGCAAAAGAGGTTAGGAGGTGGAGCAAAAGAGGCTATAGTGAAGGCAAATGAAGATGTACTGTAGCTCTTGATTTTGGCAGTATCAAATAACCACATATCAAAGGGCATGGGGAATGACATCTAAAGACGAGTAACCCTGGGAACCTTCAGGTAGCACATTTAAAACTATTCATTTAGGACCCAAACGTTAAAGGTTACTTGATACTTTCTGATCCTATAAAATAAAAAAGACAGAGGGGGAGATTCTCTAAGAATCTCCGCCCCCCTTCACCGCCCATCGCATTTATAATTATCGCATATGTTCTAACATATGCGATAATTATAGCAAAGGACAGCTCTTGCGTTAAGAGCTGTCCTTTGCGGTGCGAGTCGCCGGGTCCCAGAAGGTCCCGGCGGCTCCTCCCTCACACACCCGGCGCTGCTGCTGCTGCTGCGCCGGGCTCTCCTCCTCCCTGCAACCGGAAGAGGATCAGTGCAGGGAGGAGGTCACAGGTCCGGGCAGCACAGCTCTGTGCTGCCCGGACACAGGTGAGGGGCGATGCGGGGAGGCGGGGGTCCGTGCGGGGCGGCAGGGGGTCGGTGCGGGGCAGTGGAGGGTTTCGGTAGAAGCCCATTGGCTTCTATGGGGCATCGCCAGATTTTTCTGGCAATGCCCCCCGCCGCATTAACCCGGCGGGGGATCCCAAAATGCGGTAAAAACCCGATAATGGGGTTTTTACCGCATTTCTTGTTTAGAGAATCTCCCACAAATGCTGCTCCCCGCTTCTTTGGGGGGTAATTCAACTGATTTGCACATCGGTCTCCATTTAATGTTCAAGTGTTTGTGTACGCACAGCAGTCGGTGTTGATATTACTGCTATGTTGTGCGGTCATTTTCACAGGCTTGTAACTACTGATCAAATTAAAGGGCAAAAAGCTGAGGATTTAACTCTGCCAGAGATTAACAAATTCCCTGATCTCAGAATCAAATTACAAGTATAATTACTGCATAATTAAAATGTTCTGCAGCCTCTGCACTTGGGTTTCAGTGTTCCAAAACACGGTGAAAAAATAAATATGTTGTAAAAATAGTTGATATATTACAGTACTTCAAAAATATCCGTAAATACACATTTTGTTTTTAATACTATTTATATCTTGCATTTGTTCCTGAACTGCATTCCATACCATTAGCATTAAAAATTATGGGCAAGATTTAATGCCGCCCAAGTTCAGGGGCAGTGCAAGATGTCCGCCGAACTCTGAGGTTTTTTTAAAGGGGAATTAACGTACAAGGCAAAATCATGCCTTGTAAGTTAATTCCCGTTTAGAAAACGGCCGAGTTCGGTCCGCTGAACTCGGGGGCAATAGATCTCGCCCATTGTATCTAAAAAATTTAGCTTGTTATTGTCACTAATACCCTATTTAATTTTGCAATACCGTATTAAATTTAAATCTTCACAGATTTTCTTATCATTATTACACATTTTAAAATAAAAATTGTGAAGGATTGCATGTGTATGTCATATGTTGTTTTAAAAATCCATAGGATGAAGAAATGTCAGAGTTTTGGATCTCAAACTGTGTGCTTAAGTAAATACGTAAAACATTAGATTTTTTTCTCAAAGGAAACAATTGATTCATCTTCTCAGTTGGAATTGTTATTATAAGCTTCATCCGTTTAAATTTTTTGGTACTCTTTACCTAGCACGGCGCCCACGATTTTGATCGTGGGCATCGCAGGTAAAAAAATTGCGGGCATCGCGGCCATTGAATGCACTAAAAATCGGGTGCGACGCGACCAACGCGATGCCCGCGATTTCCCATAGGGATCAATGTTAAATTTCTCAATTGACCAGATTTTACTGTTCAATGCCTCAATTGACCCACTTTTTCCATAGGAAACAATGTTAAATGGCCCCCACAATTGTTAACGCCACCCCACGATCAACGTCAACCCGAAGCATGGCGAGCGCAGCGAGCCCGCGAGGGGCGGCGGTACGCGTCCTACGACCTTTTCATACCCCCACTATCCACGTCGGCGTGGAGTTGAGAATAGTGTGGCGAGCGCAGCGTGCCACCGAGCCCGAAGCGTGGCGAGGGGACGCGGATACCTTCACAGGTAAACGCGTCCCTTCGCGGGCTTCACAGGTCGTAGGACGCGTACCGCTGCCCCTCGCGACCTCGCTGCGCTCGCCAACCTTCGGGTTCACGTTGATCGTGGGGTGGCGTTAACAATTGTGGGGGCCATTTCACACTTTAGGGTGCCTATTTGGCCTCTGTGGGCCATTTAACATTGTTTCCTATGGAAAAATCGGGTCAATTGAGGCATTGAACAGAAAAATCGGGTCAATTGAGAAATTTAACATTGTTCCCTATGGGAAATCGTGGGCATCGCGTCTATCGCGTCGCACCCGATTTTTTAGTGCATTCAATGCCCGCGATGGGCGCCGTGCTAGGTAAAGAGTACCAATTTTTTTTCTAAATAAATAATTTCCGTTTTATTTTCTACAGTACAATCACCAATTTAACTCAATTTATGTTGAAAATATTTTTTTTATTTAAATTGACTCCTATTAAATTTCTAATTGCTGTAACGCAGTAATGTAAAGGATGTAGTTACCTTGACAGTTCCATCGACAGCCTCATAGATTAGCAAGAACCCTGTGATGAGGGATCTTGGTGGTCTCCAGGTTATAAGAGCGGATTCCGATTGGATTTCACTCGCAGTCAAATCTTTAGGACCATCCAAGTCTGTGCATTTGAAAAACAAACAGAAATTATAAAACATCGATTTATACAGTTCAAATGACATGAAGGCTCTAAAAATGCACTCACATTACTGGCCTTATTGTTATATTTAACGTTATTGGACACAGAGGACATGTGAATTATTCATTCATTAACATTTAACAGATGTAATAGGTTAATTTTAGTCTTTAGGGTTTTCAAAATATTTTCAACGTCTACATTGTGTTGAGCGTCTTTTTTCCCATCACAGCGGTTAATGATTGTGCATCACACATCAACAGGCTAAACATTTGCTCACAATTGAAACCAATTGCAGGTTTGCTTACTTCCATCTGTCAAGCTGTGATAATACCATTCTTTACCTAACTGCCTTTAGACCTTTGTTGTTGACACCTGCTTTTGGGAATCTAGATTTTCTGTCAATACAGCCCTTCAGTTTAGTTATGATGTCAAGTACTATGTGACAACTATAAGCCAGCTTCTGCTTTTAGAGAACAAATAATCCTTTTCTACTACAATACACCAAACATAGATGGCAGATAAAGACTATTTACTGCACTAGTCTGGCCATTTATTTCTTTTGTAGGCTTGAATAGACCTACAGTATGTTTATCCCCAATTATGTTTAAATTACTGTTTTCTCAACACGTAATTCGGGGTAAAAGCGTTAAGCCATCAACATCAGTCAAGAGATTTCTATTAAAATAAAAAAAATTCATATGGAAAAGAAATAAATAAAAATGCTACTACAACTAATAATAATATATGGCATTATTATGGTACCTGTGGTGAATTTCGTGGATATTTCACGGCTACGAAGTTGTCCTCTAACAGCATAGATTTTCAAAGTGTATTCCGTGGCCGGCTGTAGTCCAATGATATCATTTTCCGCAGTGTTACCTGATACTGTTACATCTACAGAAGGAGCTGCAAAATAGTAATGTGATGACCAAATTTAACTGAGCCTCAGCACCTTTGCAAATTCCTATACAGGACTTAGGCCCTTATTCAGAACACACAGTGGAGCGATGTTTTGCTCATGTGCAGCCACTGTGTGCGAATGGCCACGGCGAATAGAGTATTCGCTGTAGCTCACACACATCAGTGCGGGAGGGGGGCGTGGGTTTGCGTGCCAGAGGATTCGCCAATGGGAATGTCCAGCTGGTATTTCCCCGATGATGAGGGTACCGGGGGTGGGCATCCTGACGTCAGCGGATGTCAGATGCCTGCCCGCTTCCTGTACAGGCACTTGCAGATGTAAGAGACCAAAGAGGTGTCTTTCATTTGCGAGCGCTAGAAAAATCATTCGATGGCACATGGCTATTAAATGATTTTGTGCCCGCACGCAATGCTGCAAATGGATGAGTATGCTAATCGTCCATTTGCATGCCAGCGGGTAATAGCGCCGTGCGAGGGGGGGTGGGCAGTTGTACGGATGGTGAGTGGTGGACTCGCAAGCCTGCAAAATTTACAGAATTGCGAATCCACCAGAATAAGGGTTCAGAGATGTACACAAGGCCGATGAGTATACTGGTTTCTGGATGCAGTTTTCCTGGTTCCAGTAAAAGGCATTTCCAGGTCATTCTGAGTTACTCAGATGGCCTATATTCAACAAGGACACTGCTGCGGCATTGGTGTATTATTGGACAGTACACAGACTGAGCAGCTGCGCGATCTCTGAATGGGGTATCTATGCAAAATAAAGACGGACGATGGTGGGAGAAACTAGAGATACTTACCATTCTGTGCAGAATAGGATATGACGTAACTGTCCACGGATGCCAAGGATGGTTTCCACAGTGCTAGAGCCTCAGAATCAGTGACATTAATAGCTCTGAGTCCTGATGGACTGTCCAGTGCTAAAACATAATTCAGACGTGAAGTGAGAAAAATTAAATAGTCAACTAAATATTCAGCTTAGTACTGTATTTGTCTAATAAACCAATTGAGTAGATACAGTACACATCGGTAGCCAAATGTATGTCAAATAGAAACCAATCTCATTATTTGTCTCTTGGGTTAGTTACTTTGGCCCTTTTTCTGGTCGGTGCGGTAATATCCGCGTGCGTTCGTGCCGCCGATGTTTTGTGTCTGCGCATGTGCAGAGGCGTCTCTACGCATGTGCGAACGGAACGCACGTTCAAATTCCGCTTGAAATGTGTACACTACGAACAGGGGGTGGAGAGGGGAGTGAAGGGCTGTTTGGGCTCATTACCATATGCATACGCCCCGCGTTTCATGGGCGTTCCCATGCAAACGCTGGGCATACGTATGGTAATGCGGCCGTGACGCACGTGTAGGGGCGGACATATGACATCGCCGGATGTCAGCTGCCCACCCAGATCCCTGCTTTTGCACAGAAAAATGTCCGTGTGGTCTGAGGTTGCGGGAGCTGGTGGAGCACTGTTCGACCATCGAATAATGAAGGAGGTTCCCTGAGATGGAGGAGGCGTATTCCGTGAAAAATACACGTGCGGTCCGTTCGGCCAGCTTATTACCGCGTACGGACGGAGTTGCCGATCCGTATGGAAGGCGGGGTTTCGCACACACGGTCCTGGCCGCATAATCGGATCCGGCCGCACCGATCAGAATAAGGGCTTTTGTAATGTAGCCACACAAAAGGTGATGGAAGATTTCCATTGCATACAGTAGATTTTCAAACATAATTTAAAAAACACTCTGAATTTGATCCATGGAATCATACACTTGGAGTCCAGTGCAGGATCTGGAGTAGCAGCCACAGTTCCAAGGAGTGGGTTTATCATCGAGGGTTTATCATAGTCATGATTTATTTATCCCATCCCAGCGGCAGTGCACCGCCATTTTTGTCTTCTGATGGCCCCTCTTTCATTTCACTGACAGCATCCTTTTGGTACCTGTTCTGCACTGCCTAAATATTTGATGTTTCCTTAATGCTGCTTGGAAGCAATAGGAGGGGGCAGATGAGAATTCCAAATGATAAATGAGGGCATACTGACCTACTTTTTCAATCTACTTTTCAGGTAAAAATGCAGATAGGCGACATTATGGGAGAAGTTCTGAACTTTATTGTCATTAGACCCTGCCCCCAATACAGTGAACCACCCAGGATGTGCAGGTCTTCTGTGAAGGGGTGGAACTAAATGACATAATTACATTTATTTAGCCCAATCCCTTTCTCGTGGTCCCAAAAGTGCCATTGGTCAAATTAATGAAGATTATGAAGGTTTTTATTGTATAGAGGTTGCATTAATTACAATATGTGGTTATTACAATGATGATGAACTTGTATTTGTGGAAGGGTTAAATAAATTGATGATGGAACAATATCAAAGTCAATGACTAACTCTGTATTGTACAGTATAGCAATCATTATCCTTTGTCTTTTATTGTGGTTATTGATGTTCTCTGTTTTACATGGCATTTATTGATTCTCTCCACTCTGTTTTATATGGTGGTCACTGACATTCTCTACATTAAATGGAGGTAACCAAGACTCTTTGCATTAGATGAGGTTACTGATGCTCTCTGTCTTGTATGGTAGCCACCGCAATATTCTCTGCCTTCTGTTGCTGGCAGTGCTTAGTGTGAGCTCCATGTATTGTATGGTGGTCAAGGTTGGCCATTGTTAGGATGATCTCTATCTGTGTGGCATCTGGTCCAAGCTAGCATGACTAGATCTTTGACTTTGATCTAACTTTGAGACCTTAACAATTACTTCATTAATATACGTCTCATACATAAGTATCAATGTAGAAATGGGGACTGATTTCGTATAGAGAAGCATGGTTCTACATACCTGTTGTGAGAGTACCAGAAGCTGGTTTACTTTCTTCACTTCCTTTCACAGATGTAATGCTCACAAAATACTCCACACCTGGCAGCAGGTTGACTAGGGTCGTCTGAGTGCTAGATCCATCCACCTCCACAGTGTTGCTGGCACCTGCATAAAACAAACAATTTTACAATTGTCAACCCTGTGCTTACTTTTTTTGATTGATAATGTTATCAATTACATTTTTACAGCATATTGTCAGTCAGACGTGACATGAAAGGATAGCACTGATTTCGCAGGGGCACAATGCATGTCGTCCTGACTTTGGACATGATTCCGGTTTACTCGGTCCCCTGCGAATTTGCTGCAGGGACTGATGTTTCGATGTATGTGCAGACCTGATGTACGAATGCCTTTGGCAACTATCACACTCACCGATGCTTTTCACACACAGTGGGGCAGGTAGTGGGCAGGTAGGGGGCTGTTGCATGGGAATGCCCAGTGTTTCCTGGAGCGTGCCCACAAAAACGGTGAACCTGCATGTTTTGGTCATCTCGGCCCAGGTAAAAGTCAGGTCAGACCAGTGGTGGTTTTTACCTATGGGCTGCAGGACTGCAGCCCCCAGGTGAAATCTGCCACTGTGCTCAGTCTTAGGAAGCCAGATGCAGTATGTGAGACTGCACTGGCTTCACTGTGACTGGCAGTGACTTCCTATTGGAAGTCAGGCCTGCCAGTCACCCACAGTAAGGCAGTCCCATTAGAAGGTGTTTCCTCCCTCCGGGACTGCCAGGCCGGCATGCTATATGCAGAGAGCTGGCTTCCTGTAGGAAGCCACTCCCTGCCTTGCTGTGCAGCCCAATTTGGCTTCTATAGGCTGCAGCCAATGCAGACCAAAGTATTTCAGGAAATGCACTGTACCATTGCCGATACTGTGCGTGTGCCAGTTACGGTGCCTGTACAATGCAGATGACACAAACAGTGGCAGGCCTGAAAGTATTAACAAGCAGTACTGGGGAGGGGGGTGTAAAGGCAGCACAGCCAGGGGCAGCCTCCCTCCTTTTATGAGTTAGGAGCTGCCGCTGTCTCAGACTGACTTTTATCTACAAGCAGGTGAAAAATCATTAGATGGTCACATTTGAATGAATGTATCAGCGTACACATCCATTTTCATGCCAACATGGGCATTTGGTTGGCAAAAGGGGCCAAAACGTGACTTCCCACTTGCTAAGATGCGAAAGATTGCTGCTTAGCAAGTGGGTCTGAATACATTTTTCTCATGATTTTGATATAATCTATACTGTATGTCCAATTTAGATATTTTTTACATATTATATTTTAACTAAAGCAGACTTTGTATTTTGCATTTTTTACGTATAAAACATGTGGCGTTACCTCCAGTTGCAGGAACATATGTAATCAGGAATTTGTTGACGCGGATCCTCGGTGCAAGCCAGGTGACCTTTGCAGAAGTCTCAGTGATATCGGAGAACGATAGTCCTTCTGGAGACCCCAAAGCTGCAGACACAGAACACATGCCACTTAGAAATGCTAGCAGAGTTTATTTAAGGATTTTCGGATTGTTTTAAAATGTCATGACTCACACCCACTGCCAATGACTACCAAATACTGTATATCACAAACTGAATTATACTGGATATTTTACAAAAATTAACATAATAGTTTTTACTTCCAACGTTTGAAGAGGCTGTTTTTGTAATCGACTATATATTTTGCATATGTGAAATGTCATTATTTCGCAACCAGGATAAATTTATTACATGCACATTTTAAATGTTATATTTATTCAAGCAGCAAAGTTTACTCTAAAAAAGTAAATAGACTTACTGCTCTATTAATGGAAGACTATAAATATATTCATAAACTCTTTGTTCTCAAGTATTTTCTTTCGTCTGCCTCCTTGGGGCAGTGTAAAATTTTATATTAAGTGCTGGCTGTATTTTTTTTTATTTTTTTTTAGTTGTAGATATATAAACTAATTGTAAGAGCAAACTGGAACTTGTTTATTTAAAAGTTAAAACTTGTGACTTTGTTCAGATACAGTCAAAGCAATTGAAGCCGTCTGGATGTTTTCTGTGGTTTAAAATAATAAGTTATTATGTTACATTTAAATTTGGGCAGAGTTTATACTTCACTGGTTGAAGCACCTCTTGATTCCTTCAATCAAAGTTTCCCAAACTCTGTCATTACGGTTCAGTTTTTAAGGATATCCATACTTCATTCAGGTGACTTCCTTAATAGACTAGTCAATTGATTTAACCATCTAGACTCAAACCTGGGGGGTATATGAAATAGGATCCAAGTTTGTTAGAGGTGCGGGATGTTTGACAAAAAAAAATGGCCGTATTTTTAATGCGGCAATCAAGTACAAGGCATCTCGAACATCTAGCAAACTCTGCCCTATTACATATTCCCTCTGGTCCGACTTAGAAAAAGGCGACTGCTAATAATTGTATGTAAGTTCCTTGTAGGACGGAGAAGTTTTGTTAGTTACGCCTCCTCCTGCCCACGTAAGACAGAAGGCATTTGGGACAAAGCATTTCCAATAGACTACAAATAGTTCTTTGTTCTCTGGTGGTGTTGCTATTGTGGCAAATTTTATACAATATATGAATACCACTAATGAAAAAGGTTGCCCATGCATTGGACTACACTGAGTTCTGCATCGTGAAATTCTAAGCATAAGTCCATCGTGTTAAACTGATTCTATACAAACTGACAGTTTTCCATCAAGGCAGCTAAAAAAAATCTTACGACCCTTTAAAAGATTATTCCCCTTAATAAATTACCCTGTTAGTATACATTGTAACAATCATAGATAGACTATTTCTTTTATCAGAAAGGCCCTTGCCCCAAAATTTAAATTCATATCATGAA
Source organism: Crinia signifera (assembly GCF_055691185.1). NCBI lineage: Eukaryota > Metazoa > Chordata > Amphibia > Anura > Myobatrachidae > Crinia > Crinia signifera. Next base: position 12,416,895 of record NC_139225.1, on the reverse strand, counting down.
TTGGCCATTATAACTTTCCTAAGGGGGAGATTTATCAACGCTTAAAGAGGACAAAAGAGGATATTGCGTATAGTAATCAATAAGATCCTTGCTATTATTTTATAGAACATACTAGATAAATGATAAGTAGAATTTGATTGGTTGCCATGACAACATTTACATTTGTCTTGATAAATCACTCTTAAGTAAGAAGTTCCCTAGTCGTACTTCACATACTTTGGAGAAGCACCTCTTTGTGCTAATGCTAAATATATTGTTTTCAGTTGAAGAAGAAGCTCTGTATCATTTCCATTTTGTCTATAATGTTCATCCATAAAGGGTCATTCTCTCAACGAAATATTCTTATTTGTAATTAAATTAAAGAAATGTATATTTATGTACATTTTAGAATTCATTGCCATTTTATTAAATCTCTCGACTCCCGTGCAACCCCTTCAATGTACAAAGAACACCCAAGTTCTCTAGACAATAAAATCCCTGTCACTCTTTAATCTGTTGAGTAGTTAGCATGCAAAACCCCAAACACTCAGATTTAGAAGCAGCTTAAAACTAGAAGAATATTTGTTTCATATCGGACCACAACCATTTGTTCTCAATTCCACTAGATATTTCTCAGTTTTTCCTTAATCTGCTTTTGACGAATCCTTTGCTCGAGAGAAAATTGAGTTTTTTTTTTAATCAGAATAAATAGCCCACACAAGAAAAGTCCATTAATAATGGCTAACAAACCCAAACAACCCACATTAAAAGGTTTGATGGAGAACTGCCAGTATAACATAAGACACAAGGGGTAAAATTGATTTGGAAAGAAGTAGTCAACAGTGAAACATACAAAAGATATTTGCTAGCTCCAAATCCTTTAGGTTAGTGCCAGGAGCAAAAAAAGAAAAAGAAAAAAAAAGTGTTGAGCAAAAAGAGACACATAGTCAATGAAATCCTTGAAACAACAAAGCTAACCTATTCCCAACGAACAGAAAGAAGTGTAAATTGTTAATGTTCCACAGTTAATAAATTTAGAAGAAATATCTAGTTATTTATTTTCTGCTGAGGCATCAAAGCCGAAAAGGACACCAGAAAAGGGTGAACTTAATTTTATTTACTACAAAATGCCAAGTCTCCGTACAAGAGGGTGCGCTCGCATGTCTGCCAATTTCTAAGAGTAGCTAAAGAAGTAAATCAATTGAATGACGGGAAGCCCTTGTAAGCTCTTTGCCCTTTCAAATGTCTGAATACATCAATGTCTTTCTATACACCTGATGGGTGGGTATATTGAGAACTAAAAGCTATGACAATGAAACATACAAGTGGATTTTGGGAAACCGAGCACAAATTAAGATGTTAAAAAAAATATCAGACCTAGCTGTTTATTTTAGTTCAGATATTTATCAATTTTCAATGAGCAAAGAAAATTATTTAACAAAAAACTATAATTTTTTTTTGATTTTTTTTCTTTCCCTTCGGGGAGTTGTCAACTGGTTGCAATATATCCAGAAATCTCATGGCAGCCTCTATATACAATTCAGTGAGCTTCCGAGAAACAAAGTTTCTCATTGTAGACCATTTACAAAGTGCAAAGTGGCTTCTCCATGGCACAAAAGACGGTCTTGGACCAACTGTGGCCCCTTGAATTGATGAAGTGCCATTATTCCGTAGTAAATCAGAGGGTTGGAAGGAAGGGGTGGGTACACCTAGTGATTTGTGGTGGAGTGTAGACATGAGATTTCAGCTTGCAAAACACAATTATTGAAAGGTCCTAAAGGGATGGAGAGGGCAAAATTGCCACATCTTAGGGGCAACGATTGCTGTGCAGGGGAGCACATGGCTACGTAACTATACAAATTAACTTTTTGCACAAACTCAGAGATACTATAGATCATGTCTTAGTCCATATTTTAAATGGAACATGTTTTGTGCTTTCAAAAACCACGATGTACTGCAGGTTAAGTCAAACACAAATCTGTGAATTAAAAGTTACAATTTGTCACTTCAAGGTTCTATGCAGAAAATTTATATTTTGATCCAATGGGGGGGAAATTTACTAAGATGAGATTTCTATTGAAGATGGGATGTTGCCCATAGCAACCAAACAGTTTATATCTAATATTCTAGAAGTTGCTAAATAAATTAGAAGCAGAATCTGATTGGTTATTTTGGGCAACATCCCATCTTCAATAGAACTCCCATCTTAGTAAATTTGCACCAATGTGTTCATCATGGCTTTATGGAACCTGATTATTATACTATATAGCCCTGGTTGGGCATACATCCTCTTTAGTGAATGTTCTGGCTGACGGGACATACCATATGACCCGTGAGGGCAGGGGGAGAATAAAAGTAGCCCACAGGAGACACAAACTCTTCCCTTCACTTGCCACCTGGTTATTAAAGACAACCAGTGGTGGTTGTGTGGATAGTGAAATAGGTGTTCCACGACCTTGCCATTGTGGGTCACATAGCATTTTCCAATGGTCACGTGGCCCAAACTACACTTACTGCTTGGGAATTAGCTACTACCCTGTAGCCACGCTCTCACATTTACAGACAACTGCTATGCTGGGGCTGTCTACACGTAATGAATTGAATTATTTTATTTCATACAGTACAAGACAGTTTGAAACACAAGTGGCCTGCTATTGCATGTGCAATGTATACCCAATGAGTGGGTCACTTTTCAATTGCACTAGTATGCATCATATTGGCTAGAATGGAACAAGGATTCAAATTAGAAAGTTGACAACACATAAAAGTACAAAAAGAACCTGTCTTGTAGGACTACTATTTCACATCTGTTTACATGCAATAAACTATTTTTAGAAAGGTAAATTCAATGAGGAACTGTTAATGCATTTGTGTACCTAACCTGATACACCGAAGGAAATAATGTTTCTATTGTCACCATTCATGTAATTACAGTGCATAGTCGTAAAGAAGAAACAGGTCATATGCAATGATGATTTTCAGTATGGAAATTGAGATGGAAAGTAAGAAAAAAAAATATCATTATATGTGTCAGGGATCCAGCTGCAGGGGAGTGGTAGTCATGCAGCCACCTGTAGAGAAAATGCTACGTTACAAGTGTTGAGGACACAAGAGAAATGCAGGAGGCAGCTTGTGAAGGATTGCCGTAAGACAACGTGACCATTCACTGATGTATATACAAATATATATATACATTCATATTTGTAGCAAACCTACAAATAAAAACAGAAACATGCAGTGTTAAGCGAGGCGTTTGGTGCAAATGACGTTCATTTGCGATGCATTCTTCAAGAAATCCTGTAAAAGAAAAAAAACAAGCTTGCGATGCTGCAATACAAAGCGAGGGAGGAAGTTCTAAGCAGACATGACATGCATGATGTGAATCCGACAAGATTTCTCGCACTTGTAACTGTCAATTATTTCATTCTCATGTTCTTGTTATTGACTTATGTTGTCACAAAGTCGTGTTAGCTGTCGAGATGTCAGAGGAACATGTTAGAATTTGTTCTCTTCCAAAACGAGAGAGATATACAGTAAAATGTCATAGAGCGCCGATCGATACAAAACATTACATGGTAACATTTCAGCGCGGAGAAACAGTTTCATCGTGCGACGATGAAAGTGTTAACTGAAACATGGGCGCTACAATATTTTGCATCGATCGGGATGTCTACAAAATCACCATCATTTCTTCTGCAGAGTATCTGGAAGGTACTGTATATACAGTATCAGTATATATCAGTAATCAAGAGGAGAATGAGCTACACATATACACATATACTAGCATTTTTTCTGATCTTATTCTGTGCATTAAATAAAGATGAATGAGCCTCATTTCTGCTTAGGCTACATATACACTCATTTGCTAATTTAATATAAAATAGGCTATAGGTAAATATACATATACAGGTACCATGATGCCCATTAGCGTAGTACGGAATGGGCACGTGATAAAAAAAAAAAAGTTTGTTCTCTTCAAGGATAATTAATTTTGGTTCATCTAGTTGCATATTAATTTATTTCTCAGATGTGTAATGGTCCTTCTACCACCAATGGTACAGAAACCAAAACAATGTAATCTTGGACAATAGCACACTGGGGGTAGTTACTGATGGGTCAATTAAGGACATGTGAATGTGTTCTTATTAAATCACCATGTTTTTCAGTATCAAAGTGTTTTTGTAAAAAAAAAAAATTTGCAATCGGTTATAATGATATTTTAAGAACTTAAACCTAACCAGTAAAAATTTAAGAGATACACTCTAAAATATATATTTGTAACATTTCTCTTCATTTATGGGATTCCCCTAGAGCTTTTCACTTGGTCCTACTGTAAAATTTTGTTAAAACCAGACATATTTTCTACTTTCCAGCACAAAGCTATGAGTAGGTTTTTGGCCACTAGGTCCTTGCTCCCCGGAGACGTCAGTAGCTTATTGGAATAGCTTTTGGCATTCCTGCACTGTCTGCGCCTCTCACTTGGTGTGGAATTTATGATCTAAGAACAATTCAATTATCTTCAGATTCCTGTTTTATAAGACTGTTAACTGCTAAATTAGACAGGGTTTAATTCTTCCTAGACCCTCTGGACAAAGAGCTGCTTAGTCAGGCAAGCCCTCCACCCAGACTTCTGCCATGACTGAGTGATAATAAGCTGTTGCACTAAATCATTCGATTCTAGAGCCCTTTCCAGCTTTGCTACCGCGTTGCAATCTTTGACTTCCAAATGTGAAAATCACTTACTCGTTTAATACTTTATTGAATCCTGCTGTGCCATCCCAACAGTTTGATGTACTGTGTATGTAATGTGGATTTAACATACATATAATGCATACATAATCAGTTACAGCCAGAACACACTAACCTGCTCACATTTTCCTACTTATTTTCCAAACACAATTGGGTAAATGAATTAACTGCTGCTTAACTCCAATGGGGGCAGTAACATAAATTCATTTCCGTACACTTTTGCAGTTGGCCGATTAGTGGAAAAGAATTACGGAATGACTGCAATAAGCATGTAGTTGGTTAAACATCCCAGGCTGTGTGAACCTTAAGGAAGCATGTGACTCGGCATCCAATAAGGATGAAGGGGCTGGCAAAAGTTAGCTGGGGACATTAGTTGCAGGAAGAGGAGGAAACTTCCTCTTTGTCCTGAGTTTCCCGCCCTCCCTCCCATTTTGTCTTTAACGGTTGGTGCTTAATTGTTTTGGCTGTGTGCTGGGAAAGAACGGCAGGTCATATATTATATAGTTGTTTTTCGGTGCGTTCACCTTTGTTGACTATAGGCCTTCGCTGGATCACCCGCTCGGGGACAACGACACCACCTGGACAGGTAGGCAGTCAATGTGGAAGGCTGAGTGGATATTGCTTGTTGTTAGGGTAATGTTTGATTGAGTAGGCCAGTTGTGGGTGGAGCTTAAATAATTAGCTGTTCTTTCTTGGCCACTATTAATTAATTAATTATAAATTAATTTGCCTAAAATGCTTTAATAATAAACACAGATAACACCTAAGTCTCCCAGTCTTTATTTCAGGTTTAGATGGGATGTTTAATAGATGAAGAGGGTTTATACTGGGATCAATGGTAAATGTTGGAGTATTCTGTAGTTTAAATTCTCACCTCTAATGCATTGCATACAATGTATATAAGGATTGTCTTCTGGCCGCACAATATTACTGTACACAGTATTTGTATTAACTCTGTTTCCAGTACAGCAGAATGCAGTTGTTTATATCTAGTTACAGTAATTGATTGTGTTTACCTAATACTGCATCTACTGTATCTTACTTTTTGCCATTTATAGCAAAGAACTGAAGGACTCCTTAACATCTGTAGCTTCTCTTGGTGAGAAATTCTTTGGCCTTGTTCTACCAATGATATAAACACTAAGCACTCGCTAATAAAATTCCATGAGCAACACGTTCATTATTTTATATGACGTCCATAATATGGCTTTCTGTTTAATGTAACTTCATCCTGTCAAATCGTAGACTAACCAGTGACAACTTCTATTCCGAGGACATTATGCTGCAAAATAACCGATTAAAATAACTGGATCTGGTTTCTACAGCGTTACTGTATTACAAGGCAATGTCCTAAATAAAATAAAAAAAGGGATCATTTGTTATATTTTATTATTTCTATTTAAACTATGATTTGGACAATGGGACACAACAATGCCAGCTTTGATAAGTTATAAAAACTAGACACACCAAGTTATTAAATAAGGGCATGGTGATAAGGACTCTACTACTGAAACGTATTGCTAGCTGAATATTCTGTTTACTATGACTGTGATGCTAATTATTATGGAACAGCAATTTAACATCAGTAACCCCTTATGTAAGCTCTTACAGTGTCCCTGATGGAGTCTGCCGCCGATCTTGCTGGCAGCATACCGCGAGATGTGCTAATGAGCAATGAGCAGGCACAACAGCAATCTCCACATGTGTACTGTGAGGACTAAGGAGGTTATTCTGGTTGAATCGCAAGGCTGCGAATTCACAGCCTTACGAGTCCACCAAACCCGACCAACGAATGCCGCAGCATGTGTTGGCACGCACTGGCTGCGAATGGATTCGCAGGCTGCGTGGGGACACCCACATCTTTTGATGGTTGCCAACCATCAAAAGATGTGGTGCGTGCACGCATGTATAAAGTGACTCTCAGGTCACTCAGATGTGCGTGCACTTTTGGGCTTAAATGGGCAGGCAGGTGAAATCCGGTGATGTTAGCTGTCCACCCCCGGCACCCACCAGTCGTGTAACTACTGTAAGGCAGCCCAAGCTGCAGCTCGGGGGAGCAAGCGGCAGCAGGGTATGTGTGGGCGCCGGCACCCACTCAATGCACTGACATGCTGCTGCCGAGCACCGGAGGCGAGTCAGCCGCAGCGCAGGTGCGGCCATGGCAGAGATGACAAATCTCTCCACTGATTCAATTGACTGTACACTGTGTACAGGATGGGCGGATGGACATGCTAGGTCAGCCTGGGATGCGTCATAGCCAGGGGAAGCAGCAGTGTATGCTGGTCTTCCGCTATCCTGCTTCAGCTTCTCCATTATGTGTGTGATGTCATCACATCACACGCTGGGGAAACACACTGGAGAGGAGGAGCCCGGGGGAGAGCCACAAACTTTTTGGCAGGGGGAAACAAAATTTATAGTTACACCACTGGCACCCACGTCACCCGGCAATTACCATGAGAACGCCCAGAGTTTTCATGGGGAAGCCCATGAAACTCTGAGCGTTCCCATCGGTGAGTAACCCAACCCGCTGTCCTACGAAAAGCCCGAACAGCTTCACCAAAGAAAAGAAGGCAGTTACCATCTATAGATCTATACTGTAGATGGCGTTAGCTGTAGAGTGACATACAGCAATGAGCTAAGCTTACCACTAATAGATGACATAACCTCTACAGCAAGGGCTAAAGATTTTATGTCTCTTTTTTTAAATGGAGATCTAAAAGATATATAGGTACTTGTGAGTTATCCGGGCGTCCGATTTTTAAATCGGGTCGGATCGGGACATAGCATCGCATCGCATGCGACCATCGGATGCGATGCGATGCGATGCGATGACCCGATTTTTCCATAGGAATCAATGTTAAAATGGACTGAGTCCATTTTAACATGGAATTCAATGGGAAAAAGGGGTCCTTTTCATACCCCTACTATCCAAGTGGGCATGGAGTTGGATATAAACCTGTGGCGAGCGTAGCGAGCCACCGAGCCCGAAGCGTGGCGAGCGTAGCGAGCCCCGCGAGGGGACACGGAATACCGTCCCCTCGCGGGGCTCGCTTCGCTCGCCACGCTTCGGGCTCGGTGGCTCGCTACGCTCGCCACAGGTTTATATCCAACTCCATGCCCACTTGGATAGTAGGGGTATGAAAAGGACCCCTTTTTCCCATTGAATTCCATGTTAAAATGGACTCAGTCCATTTTAACATTGATTCCTATGGAAAAATCGGGTCATCGCATCCGATGGTCGCATGCGATGCGATGCGATGCGATATCGCATCGCATCGCATCTGATTGTATGCCTTAACTTAAGGCATACAATCAAAAAATCGGACGCCCAGATAACTCACAAGTACCGATATATATATATAAATTGAAGAACAGAGTTACTTTATTAGTTCTGTATCCACTGGTCTATAAGCACATGAGATATGATACATTGTGGCACATTTAAAGTTATAGAAGTCACAGCTTGGCACTTCTTACTGATCAAGACCAAGAGGACTAATACAGAAGGCTTTTTTTTTATGCCCAGGCTTGCAAACTCTATATAATAATACAATCATAATGGTATATTATATTTCTAGGCATACATACCATAGCTACAGTTTACATAATATATGTTTTTGTCAACTGTAGTTAATTTCAAGAACAGTATAAGGTTCTAAGGGGAAGATTTTATCAAACCATTGAAAGAGGACAAGTGGCGGGGTTTCCCAAAGCAACCAATCAGCTATCATTTTTGCAGTATGCAAATAGGTTTTGCTCGGTATTGCAAACACCTCCACCACTTTTAGGGCCAGATGCACTAAGCTTCAAAAGTGATAAACAGCCAGCCAATCAGCTCCTAACTGCCATGTTACAGACTGTGTTTGAAAAATGTCAGGCAGGAGCTGATTGGTTGGTTGCTTATCAGTCGCCCTTACTCTTAGAAGGATTAATAAAGGCCCGCTAAATATTTTATGTGTTTTTCATAAAATGTATTTTAACGTCTCATAAAAAAATAAATCTTCTTAAAATTAATTGCAAATGATAATGAGCAGCTTCACTTTTTGTGTTATTAGCATATACAGTATAATGACACCTTACTATTTTATTAATAATCTTAGGAAATAAGTAAATCAATTGTAAACTGTATTATCCAAGGTTAAAGGTAGGTGAGCTTGTAAAGTTTTCACATTTGAAACATAAAATTAACAAATTTGCTAAATTTTCTCTACCCTGAGCCGCTTACTGGGTTACTGAATGGAAGTACCTGTTGTTGCCTCTCCTTTTATTGGTGGAGAACGTTGACCACTAGCAACACCATGCAGCTCAATCTCATAGTCAGTGCCATCTCTCAGTCCCGTCACAACAGTTGTGCGTTCACTGCCTGGCACTGTTAGTGTTATTGGTTTATACTGTTGTTTGGCATCCTGTATTTTAATGAAAAAGTTGTCAAAACCGCTCTCGTCGGCTGTCCATGACAGGTCAAAACTATCCGGGGTTATTTTGGAAACCATAAGGTATCCAACTTCAGGTTTTGCTTCTGAAAAGAATCCCGTGAAAGGAAGAAGGATGAAAAAAATCAAAGCGCATTGTTAGTAACTGCATAGCTCCTATGTATGTTGGAAGAAGCTAGAAGAAGCATCAAAAGTAAAAAAAAAAACACAAACATTTTGATGATTATTTTCTAGAGAAACAACTGGAAAAAAAATAACATACATACTTACAGAACATTCAAATACAAAATATTACAGGGGAACTATGCTCATGATAAAAATAAATAAAAAATAAACACTATATTAGAGTTCTAAGTGTTCTGTTAAGTCCAAAACAAATTTGCAGTTCCCAAGAATTGACTTGAGGACCGTCCTTTTAGTAGCTATCCTATCATAAATTATATATAGTAGAACCATCTTTCTCATACTTGATCCTCAGAATTCCTAATGCTCCACTTGTACTCTTCACCTACACACAGGACCTTATTCAGGTCCATTCGCAGTGGCCCCTTCTTACAGGGCTGATGTTTTATCAATGCGCACGTGCATTTCATTGCATGGGTGCCATCACCAGATGTCAGCTGCCCGCCTTCTTCCCTCTGCACTGAGCAACCTTAGATATGCGTGCATGTGCCACATCATTCAGTGGTCGGCAAGCAAATGTTTAGGTACATAAAAATTCCTGCGCATTGTTTCATTTGTTAAATCATTAAAATGGACTTAGTTTAAAGGCCAAAGTAAGCTAATTAAAAACTCCTAAGTACCTAATTAAACAATAGGTGTGTGTGCGCATGAGTGTTGAGTGGGGTGGGAGAGGGTTAAGATCTACCTGGTGATGTAATCTGTATTATCCAAGGTTAAAGGTAGGTGAGCTTGTAAAGTTTTCACATTTGTAACATAAAATTAACAAATTTGCTAATTTTCTCTACCCTGAGCCAGGCCCAGCTTTTTTTCATTAAATTAGGGATTTTCAAAAATACATCTCAAAAAAGTGTGTGTCAAATCCTATAGAAGGTTAATCTCTAAAATCAGGTAAATGTCTCTCGTTGAATACCCCCTTAATGTATTACTGATATTAAAGGTAATGTGCAGCCCTATTGTGGGACAAAAGGTTGCCCATTGCTGTCCTTGAAATCTAGTTACCTATCACTGGTCTACACTGCAAATAAATGCTACGTTTTTAGAAGTAATGACAATATACAGTAAGACAAAAATGAAAACACTAAAGGTCAATAGACACGACAAGACAATCACACACCTACAAAACATTAACAAGGTGATCAAAAAAAGTAAAATAAAGAAATAAAAGAAGAGATGAGTAAACAAGCCTTGAAGATCCGGTACCTGTGGTTGCTGAAGTACTAATAGAGGGTGTACGTTGACCTTGGACAGTGCCGTAGAGGTAGATGGTGTAATCAGTGCTGGGTAATAACCCTGAGATAAGAGTGTTCCTGAGATTGCCAGAGACATTAAATTTGACTGGCTCCAATAACCTGTCGTTATCATTGATTTCTACAATAAATCCATCAAAAGAATCCTGTGTCGTTGTCCAGGATAGATCAAAGCTCTCGGGTGATATGCTGGTGACGGATAGGTTTTCTACTTCTGGCTTGTTTTCTGAGCAAGGGAAAATTCGTCAATGAATTAAACATGTTGAACAGCACCCCAACGGATGTTCTGTCAGCCTCCCGAAACCCCTGCCAGAATAAGCAAGCAGAAGTCTGGTGCGTTTTTCAGTGCTGTAGCCGGAAGTCATGATCAAGCCAAGAGTTTCACGTGATGCTTCGTTTGCAGACAGAAGCCGTTTCCTTTGCTAATTATTCACATGCTTGCAGTAATATATAATCATGCATTTAAAAGCTTGAAAACGGAATGCATGAAGCCGATGAATAGAGAAGCATGAGCGTTGTAGATTGATATGATGAAGCTTATCAGCATAGTCATGATTTCCTGAACATGCTTTGCTTTTTAAATTGCAGCACTGTAGTTTGTTAAAGCATTTTTCTGTTTAATCTATATATGAATTAAAAATACTATTTTAAAAAACTGAATTGAATGTGGTATAAAGAAGTGTTATAGGCCAGGATTTGCACTATTTAGGTTATGAGTTATATAGGGGTATTCAATGCTGCGCCGCTATTCCCGATGGGGGTAATAGCAGCGGCTCCCTATTCAATGTTGTCTTTAACGACAGTATTGAAGAGGGATCACGGCAGAACGAGCCCGATTTCAGAAGCTGTCGGGCTCGTTCTGCTGATAACGGCCGTGGATTGTCGCGATCCCGGCCGCAGATCAACAATCCACGGCCGTTTACGCAGACACGCCCCCTTTTCGCCGATCGGCATTGAATATTGCTTATATAGAAGCAATATTTAAAACTTTAGTTTCCCTATGATGGGGAACAGTTATCGGCCATTGGTTATTGTGATGCTAGAGAGTTAAATAAAATGTAGCGGATACAGGAGCACCAAAAATGTGGTTATGGGTGGGTAAAAAGTATCAAGGTCTGGTGTGCAGAGGAAGTGCAACCAAGTCTCCAAGGCGATGCAACAAATCCAAGGCTAGATATTCCCAGTGGGGTGTTCCCACTCCCCTACATGCTTGGCCTAGCACCCGAGTATCAGACCTGATAAATCTCGCAAGCTGCCATGTATGTATAACACCTAGGCTACCTGAGCATTATATTGCCTTTTTTACACCTCAGTGTATAGGGTCCAATATTCCATAATTTAAAAGCAAATAATTTATCAAGCAAAAGCAGAGAGATGACTTCTGTGAACCAGCCAGCAGAGGTGAAAAGCCAAGTCATGTTGTGGAAAGTAATGGTGGGAGGCAATTGGCGCAGTGATGGCATGCCTTTTCGAAATATTTTCTCAATATGTACCTGTGACAACTTCACCAGAGAGAGGCTTAGTGTTAGATCCCTGAATCACACCATGCAGTGTGATCTGATATTTTGTGGATGGGTTCAGATCCATCACTTCCAAAGACCGAAGTTTTCCAGGAACCACAATACTTTGTGGTTCTTCTTCTTCTTCAGCATCCTGAACCCGAATCACAAATTTCTCATAGTTGCTGTCTGGTGCTATCCACGTGAGTTTAAAGGAGTCCCAGCTCACTTGGGACACCTGTAAGCCGCCCAGCTCACGTGGCACTTCTGAATATGAGAATATGCTAATGTTAGTAAGGGTAATTTGAGTAGACGATTAAACATGAGTTCTCATTTGGTTTTAATTCAATTTTTTTTCTTTTATCAATTTGCAAAAAATAAAAAAAAATTAATAAAAATCAATCAAGAGTTATCAATGTTATGTCAAAGTATAAATTGGAAGAAAACTGTATTTGGTGCGTGGGTCTTTTGAACATTACTGTGGAATGAATGTAAAACACAGCATGCTAAAAACAAAAACAGCATACAATATTGAAACAAATAAGATACATACTGTAAATCATAATTTGTTTTTAAAAACATAATACTGGATGAATACTTTATGAATTTTGTAGTAATTACTAACTGTCACATTTTCAAACCTGCTGCATTCATTCCTACAATAGATCCACAGATGGTCTGAAAAACATGAACTGTTGGTAGATCTTGTGGACAGGTTTGGCCACCCCTGGTTTACACCCTTATAATTTTGAAAATGCTTGACAGTTGCTTAGATATGTATGTTATGCTCTCATGCGGTGGTTACGCTCTCATGTGGCGTGTATGCGGGCATGATAAATTGTTATATCGTATCTTTCCATAACAGGATTGCCAGATGTCCAGCTTAACTCTTGCGGCAATAATTTTAGGCAATACCCCAAAGCTATATATGGTACACTGTTATGGTTAAACGACTTCATACTGCAGTAAAAGTTTTAAAAAAAATGGAAATAGAAAAGACAGAAAAGTTTTTGGCTAAATTTTTTTTTTTTTAATTCTGCTCCAGGTTGAGCCGATTATTATTCCTAGTTTCTCTGTATCTGTGCTTCACATACGTAAGAACTATATTCCTTTGTAAAAAAATAAACCTACACTTTTATGAACACATTCAGTTGCCTCATGAATACCAGAATTGTATTCATACTGCTCAGCTGGGATCCTCATGCCGCAATCAAATTTAAGAATGTCTTGCCTGGAACAAAGAATTGCTTCATAATTTAAACTTGTTAAAATTGCCTTTAAATCTTAATAATTTTTCCTTTTTATTGAACCTAACCACTGACTCTCTTAGGACTAGAACCCTACGGCATGTTCCAGGAACCGGCCCATATGGAAGATCAGCTCTATTTGATTTGGATTGTCAGTATTTGTCTCACATGATGAATACATCAAAACCAGATGAAAGAGGTGAAATCGTCAGAGTGTAGTTCCAGACTACTTATTCCAGCAATAGTATTTCATTATATTCAGTAGTTAGCAAAACTCTGTGCAATTTTGAAGACAGTACCAACTAACATTAATATTGGTATTGATTATAGCACACTGATATTATCCCATGTACTGGGGGGAAAAGTGTCTCACAAAATATGTTTGTGTTGTATAGTATAGTAAAAGGGCTTAATGCATTAACCAAGTTATTTCAAATGGCTAAATCTTAGAATATAAGAATTACCAACTAAAAAATAACTTAGTTTCAATCATTTATTGTATCGCTTATGAATTCTGATTAGAAGTGATGCAGGCAGTAGACACGATTCCGTTGATGTTGTGCGTACATCTGCTACAGTTATGGTAACTCCTGTATCACATATTTTAACTTACACTCCTATGGAGTTTGAAACTAAAATATCATATATACTCGAGTATAAGCCTACTTTTTCAGAAAAAAATTTATGCTGAAAATTCCCCCCCTCGGCTTATACTCGAGTGAGGGTCCCACTTGAGTCAATACGTTTTCCCAGTTTTTTAGTTGTAAAATTAGGTGCCTCTGCTTATATTTGGGTCGACTTATACTCGAGTATATACGGTATGTGATTTAGGGGGAAAATCAGTTCAATTTAGAGTGTCCTAACACATTCACAACAGCACATAACAGGCATCGCCCATAATTTGCCCTTTATTGAATTGACCCTTCAAATACAGATGAATCAATCAGATGTAGGAAAAAAACAATGGTCAAGGTCCACAGTGGCAAAATACCAATAACAAGTAATCCACTGTAAGTAACATTAAAAATAAACATTGTTAAATTGGAATCTTTTAAAAACAAATCTTTCTCATCACTCGGAAAACTTTAAGGTTTCGCCATTGAGATTTGCATATGGAAAGGTCTTTAGGTTTTAAAGCACCAGATTTTTATGACTTAATAATCCCAAATTAATTAATGTCTGAAGGGTTCCAAGAAGACTAACAACTCTGGAGACAAAGTCATCAGTTCTCCTAGAAACCTCCAGTAATGATGCTGTTTGGAGGAAGTGAGGACAATCAAAATTGTCATAGTCTCCTGCATAACATCTAGGATTTAATTTCCAGTTTCGTATATATGAAAGCTACTAAGTAAAATGTGACGGATAGTAATTTTACTTTAAAAAACGTTTGCAAGAACATCTGCAGAAAACAAGATCAAGGTCAACAGAGGTATATTATCCTTTGACTGTAGAAGTCCAATATGACCCATCCATGCTAAATAAAAATGGTTAAAGGCTGAAAAAAAATTCTGTGGGTTAGAAATAAAAATGATTACTTGTCAGATTATTTTCTTGCTGTAAGAAAGTATAAACATGTCATATTTCAGATAACCGGTAGATCCAGCAAGGACTGTTAATAATAAAAAACAGAATAATGTATCTAAACCAGTGGTGGCCAAACCGGTCCTCGAGATCTACCAACGTTCCACGTTTTCCAAATCACCTAGCTGATGCACAGCTGTAGTCATTACTGTCACATTTTCAAACCTGCTGCATTCATTCCTACTATAGATCCACAGGTGGCCTGAAAAACATGAACTGTTGGTAGGTCTTGAGGACAGGTTTGGCCACCCCTGCTCTAAACCTTCTAACGAGGACAAGAAGTTGAACATAGCAACAAATCTACCCTTCATTTAGAACAATTAACAGATAAAGGAAAGTTAGAAGCTGCTTGGTTGCTAGCAACATATAAACTTATTCTGTTTAGGTGCATTCCCCCCTATACATGATAAAATAACTAAGAGGCAAATTTGTTGGTTTGTGCTGGATAACTTACCAGTTCTACCGGTCACAGTTGCTGGTTTGCTCTTATGTCTGCCTTTCTCCGCTACAAGGGTAATGCTATATTCTTTACCAGGTTCAAGCCCAGTTAATACGTAGGAGTTGGCATTTCCGGGGACTTGGACTTCATTCTCAATTCCACCACTAGTGATGTAGGTGAGTCGGTAATGATCAAACTTAGCTACAGGTGTTAACCATTTCAGATTCAAAGTCGTTTCAGTGGCACTGGTGATCTCCAAATCCTTGGGTGAATCCAAGTCTGAAATAAACCAATACATTGTAAATGCTGACTTCGGTTTCCCTTAGCAAAATGATTGTCTAGTAGTGTACTATGTCCTACCTGTTGCAGCATTGATAGTGGCAGGAGAACTCTCTTTGTCCTGTTTCACTGCTGTCAGTCCTATGCCATACTCTGTTCCTGGTATCAAACCTGGAAAACGTATATAAATTGAGAAGTAAAAAAGCCGCCCTGTGTATTTATGTAGCACTGTTTCTTTTGTTACGTGGCATAAGTAACTATAAAGCTGTCTGACCTGTCAGAGTAACCTTGGTGGTGGCCTGTTTACTCCTGGGTACTGTTATTTCTTCATGGTCTCCTCCAGAGAGTGGTGCAAACTTAATTCTGTAATAGTCAATGTTGGCTAGGGTGTTTTTCCATTCTAGAGTGATGCTGTTGTCAGTGTGGGACACTTTCCTCAGGTTCTTGGGAGTGTCTAGATCTTCAAGAAAAAAAAACCAGAAATTAAATTACATTAAAAAAGGATTGAAGCAAAGAGAAGACTGGAAAAAAGTAGCTGTTATCAGTGGCATAACAACAAATTTTGTGCCCCCCCCCCCCCCCCCCCAGCCAGAAAAATGTCCCTCAAAAAATGGCCACCCCCTAACAGCATACTGTTTTTAAGGATGCTAGAGGAGGCCACCGCCACCTCCTCTAGCATTCTCAAAAACTGTCTGCTGTAAAGGGTTGGCCATTTTGTGAGGGATATTTTTCATAAGGAACCATGAGGAGCGCCGGGATGCAGACTTGTAGATCTGCATGCCCCGACTCCCGGCCACAGATGCGGCGGCAGGCGGCAGCCCAACAATAACTCCGCAGACCCCCGGCCCCCACACTTAATCAGCGACTCCCCGCCGTCAGTGCCACAAGTGATCTGCAGCTCCATACATACCACAGATAATAATATTGGGTGAACAAGACAGTATAAGAAACAGAATCAAACTACACAAGTCGCAAAACCAGTTCTCAGTACAATATTATATTTATATATAATATTCTCTTTTTTAATCTTATATTGATCAAACATTTTATTCATGTGAAACTCTTTAGTAAATCATTTTGCGGAAACTCAATTTTAAGCTTCATTTTTGTTTAGTTGTTACTAAATTAATCCTACTATAAATACTGATGAATAATGTGCCACAGATTGTTTTGCCTTTCTGTTGTACTTGGTAATGAGCAGCTCTACTTTCTATCAAGCAGAAAATACAGTATTCGGCAAAAATGTCCAGATGGATGTTAAATTAAATTTCGCAAGAATGTATGTACAGACATGATATATTTTGTTGACATTTATCATTAATCATTATCAACATACCTGTATTATTCATAATGTTGACATGAGAACCAACATGATCATAATGTCAACATACAGCTTTGTGTGGGCCACCTGGACCCAAGGGCTTGTGTGCACCGCACACGCTGGACCCACAAACCCATGTGCACTGTACAAAGTACACCCATTGTTGATATCTCAATGCTTCCAGGTCCGACAATGACATCTTAATGACTTCAGGTGGATTTTGCAATGGATCTGGCAGTGAGTATCAACACTTTAGAATCTCCCCTTTTTGCCTAAGCTTAGCTTCCCCTCCCACAGCCTTAACCCAACCCTTCCACTGTTGCTTAATCCTAGCCCTTTTGCAGAATATTGACACATATCAACCTTGGGAACATGAGGACATTCTGGAGATGCTAACATACTCAATGCCGACATATCAACAGTGTTGACATAATAACTCTCAAGACTGTGGTGTCGACATAGTTATTTTAATTTACAGATAGAGCTGCTCTATTTCATACCGAGTGCTCACCAGCTGGTGGGCAATGGCGGAAGGGGGGTGGGCGGACCGGCAGACAAGGATGTGAGTTGGGCGCATGAGTATCTCGTGCATGCCCCATTCTGGCAGCATAGGCTGGCCGCTGGTGATTATTCAATTCAGAATCTGAACCCCCAGAGCATAATCTCCACTGACGCAGAGACTGGTGCAATTGCCATGTACAAATAAGGATAAATACATAGGATTTACTGTACTGCATAATTAATATTAGTTTTAATATATTCCATACATTAAAAAAAATGATTGACTGCATACAGTACTTATTGTAATTAAATTGCCCCGACAGAGCTAATTAGACTATATATTATATAATTTTACCATCTGTATTTTCACACCACAAGAGGCTACTTTATAATATATGTCATATTCCTATGGGGATAATTTTGAAGTAATGTATTATTTTTACATTAGTTGTATATTTATTAACTTTTTATTTGATTGCACGTACTTGCATTAACCGACTAATTAAATCATTTGAGCTTTAATTTAGATGCTTACGTTGAGAGGGAAACTTTGGTTTGATTATTAGGGCAGTATTCAATTACCATAATCGCAATGTGCAGCGAATACTGTTTAGGATTCGCTGCACAGTCGCCGTGTTCCGGAGGGCTGGAGCCCTCGCTGACACACTATTCAATGCCGCAGGGGCTCGCTGCCCCTGACGGCGAATGTTATCCCCTGCGGCGGACGCAGCAGGGAGCTGGGGTACGGCGGCAGGCAGGGAGATGGAAGTCTCCCTGCCTGCCACAGAATGTATGTGGGGGGTAGGAGAGCTCCCAGGGACATAGGCAGCACAAGCTGCCCCCCGGGAGAGCCAGCAGGGGACCGGGTAGGAGCCGCTAACACTGCTTCCGATTGTGCATATGTAATGATCTGGAGCAGTGAATATATGAATATGAAATGAGCGGCTCTCGGCTCCCAGCCCCCTGCTGGCTGTTATGTGTAAAATATATATATATATATATATATATTTATTAAATATATATTCATGTGATGTAAGAACATGAATACAAATAGCATGCCCCTTCACAGAATAAAATTCCTGATTTTTTTTACACCAAATAAAAAAAAAAAAACATTATTTTAAAAGTTCACATTCCACTTCACCATGAAAAGATGGCGATTGCTACACGGTGACACACGGCGAAAATCACTTAGAAAGCAATTCACCATGTTCTCATTGAATACACTCACGGCGAATCACGTTGAAAAACCCATTGAAAAACCACAGAGAATTGCGGAGACTATCAGACAGCGAATTGTCCATCATTCACTGTTCGCCGTCGGCGAAAAGTGCACGTTGAATAGGGTGATTCACTTTCTGACACAAAAAATCACCTTCCAAAGTGAAAATAGCACAATTTCGCCATGAAACATGGCAAATTGGCCTCATTGAATACTGTCCTTTGACACAGCACTAAGAATTGTCAAGAGGTGATACTGTATATATTATAATGGCATTAAATTAAGGTTCATTTGTGTTGCAAACTTCAGTATTATGACAGCAAACTGTCATATTCCAGCACAAATTGAAGGCAGTATTTTTTTTTTTTTTTGGAAGACTCTCGTCAAGAAACATTCACAGAAGTTCACTAATGATATAGAAAAAAATGTGGCACAATGAAATTTGTGTAATGTTTAATCTCATGTATCTCTACTGACTGACAGAAGAAAACATAGATTGTATCTTGAATACCTGTTGTAAAGGTTTCTGATACCGGAGAACTTGTCATTTCTCCCCGTCGCGATATTAAGATGACTTCATACTCTGTGTCCGGTCGTAGGTTACTCATCGAATATTGGTTTTCATCTTCAGAAAGTTCCACTGTAGTCCTGGGCTCATTTCCTGTTCCGTAGGTTAAAGAAACTCCATCGATTTCAGCCATAGGTTTAACCCATGTTATTAAAGAAGAAGTATCCGTTACATCTTTCACATCAACTTCACTTGGGGCATCCAATCCTGCAAGAGATAAACAAACACCTGATAGGTTATCATTTGATGGTGTCTGTCAAACAGTAGAGGTTAAAAGGGCCAATGTATTTGATGCTATATAAAGCACTCATTTTGAATAGTTAAAAATATTATGCACAACGACTAAAACTAGGGTTTATACCCTTGTTGGCTAACCTTGACACTCCAACTGTTGTTGAACTACACATTCCAGCATGCTCTGCTTTCAGTTTTGCTATTTGGCCATGCTAAATCTGATGCAGAGCATGCTGGGATTTGTAGTTCAACAACATCTGGAGTGTCAAGGTTAGCCATCAAGGGTTTATACACATTTTCGTATTTACAGTGTGTATTTGACATAAATCAGGATGGTGTTTGAAATGTTGAAATAAATGATTGACAGTCTGCAGCTTTTTGAAGGCGGTAGGAGGAGGTGGCTGCTCCCTGTGTAGAAAATTGAGTGAAGGCTCCTTGTGCAGAGTGAAATTGTGGCTAAAGTCAAAGTACATAATGGAATAAGCTGCATTTGCATTCAGGTGTGATGCAGTCTCCGAGTTCTGCTTTTGCTGAAACTTAGCAACATTATTGAGAAATGCAGTTTTGCTGAATTCCTAGTTTAAAAATAGAGCAAAAAACGTGCCTGTCAATTCCTTCTGCTCGTGTGGTAGGTTTGGGGTTGGAATGGGAATAACTGAGGCAACATTTTGTCTGCAAAGCCAGCAAAACTAAATGACAATGTGTGCCAACACCTGCTTCCTTTTACTCATGATTCACGGTTCAATGTCGGTAAGTCAGAACAGTCTTGGAGTCACGCCGATTTCAAATTATTTGTAGCAATTAAAATGCTCGCTCTACTGATTTCCTCTGTTAATGTGCGATATTACCCTGCTTCCCTAATACCGCTGATTATCTCGTCTGTTACCAGTCAGATGGGAGGGCTCTGACTAAAAACGAACCCGTCCCTACGATGTGAGAAATGATCGCATTAGCAGTCACTTTGGGACTCTTGCTTGCTACTGCACATGTGCGGTTTGATGGCCATTACTGGACATGGGGCCTTATTCTAGTTCACTCTTTCTGACAAATTCCTTCTTAGATGGACAAAACCATGTGCACTGCAGGTGGGGCAGATGTAACTTGTGCAGAGAGAATTAGATGTGGGTGGGGTTTTACTTTAAAGTGAGATCTATTTTGCAGTGTAAAAATAAAGCAGTCAGTATTTACCCTGCACAGAAACAAAATAACTCACCCAAATCTATTTCTCCATGCACATTTTACATCTGCCCCCCTGCAGTGCACATGGGTTTGTCCATCTAAGAAGGATTTTGTCAGAAAGAGTGAACTAGAATAAGCCCCATGGTCCCAAACTGAAGCTCATAGGCTACAGTGATACAGATACAGCATCTGCAGTGGTGCCTTAATTTTATTAAACCAAATAGGTCTGAGGTTAACAAAAGGATTTTAAAAAGGGCAGATTACATGAGCCAAATTGGTACATATTTGCTATCAAATGCTACGTTTCCGACGTACATTTGAGTAATATCTGTGGGTATCCATCGAAAATGAGCCTCTATCTCTTTATCTCTCTCAGCAGACCAGCATCGGCTTATTTGTATCTCAAATTTGGTATTTCATAAACAATTGTCGAATATAATATTCAGCACGGATGGTGTAATGGTTAGCATTGCTGCCTCATAGCGCTGAGGTCATGGGTTCTAATCCCACCATGGCCCTAACTGTGTAGAGTTTGTATATTCTCCCCGTACTTGCATGGGTTTCCTCCGGGCACTCCGGATTCATCCGACAATCCAAAAATATACCGGTAGGCTAATTGGCTCCCAACAAAATTAACCCTAGAATGTCTGTCTGTGCGTGTACATGTGGTAGGGAATATAGAGTGTAAGCTCCACTGGGGCAGGGACTGATGTGACTGTTCAAATATTCTCTGTAATGCGCTGCAGAATATGAATGCGCTATATAAATAACTGTTAATAAATAAACAAAATATATACAGCAACGTTCTTTCTGTGGTGTTCCAAATATCGGTAACAAAGTATAATTATTTGATATTCTATAGATGTTCTATATTCCCTCCTGTGGCAGAACAATGTCTGGTTGATGGCTTGTTTAGCAGAATATTTGTTTCAGGGACTGTGTGGGAGAAAAGCAGCATCAGCCATTGATTATTCCGTTTGTACATGACAAAAAAACAAACAGCGAAAGCTGTGTTCTAGCACATACGGAACCTGGCTGTGCAGAGCTTGCTGCTGCGGCCCTCTGCATCTAGAGGATTACGGAATACTGTCGTCTAGCGACAAAAAAATATTAGTATCAGAAGAATACGGCAAAGAATATCATTAGCAAATGAATGTAATGTCTATATATGTTTGTAGAGATAGATTTATTGCTTTCCTGTCTTTAACAGCGATCAGTTTCATGTTAAAGTTTTATAGCAAACTTCTGTTTTTCTTCAGATTTATGTACATGGGTCTGTCAGGGATGCCTTCAGCCGAGCATGGGGAATTGAGGGAAGGAGTTTTGCAACACAGTGCCATAAAAGATGATGGATTTCCCAGGGATCGTTTATGTGGTTTCCCCCCCACCGTCGCTCTCACTAAGGGTCCTAAAGATGTATTGATTTATAGCATTCATTTTCATTCACAAGTCTCTGCAGCTATGGGGGAGCAGACATGTTCGTGTTTAGTCTGATTAACAGGAATGTGTCCAACGGTGGAGAGAAATAGGTCATGATTGATATTTTTACATTGGGTGACAAGGCAGCTGGCTTGACTTAAGTATTCACCACCCTCTCCATTGGCGCTCATAATTATGTGTTTTCATTTCCACTCAGGCCTACGGTTCTAACACTGAGCTCTTTGTCCCAAAGACCATTGGTCAGACATAATGTGGGAAGGAATATTCCCCCAGTAGCGATATATCATTTTCACTTAATTATTTTTCTTTTTATAGCATAAGATTGATCTAGAGTGATCCCTGTAGATTGCAAGATAGTGAGCAGGGCCCTCCTACCAGGTGACTGACTGTAACTGCCCGGTTTGTTTTATCCCTCTTTCTAATTGCAAAGCATAACAGGAACGACTGTATTGCTCTGTATAAGAAATTGTTACAAGTAAATGAAAGGCGTCTTGTAGCATATACGACAGTATGACACCAATCGTGTCTGAAGCATGCAATTCAGGGGCATTTTAAGAGAGGAGAGGGCCCACATTCCTGGAGACGCTAGACTGCCGCTGAAGACGCTCCTCATCAGTGACAAAAACCTGTGCTCTAAGCTATAATGTCACATGGAGTACCTGGCTGAGGAGGAACACGTATTGTGGTGTCACCCAGGAGTGGTGTCAACCACACACTTCCACACACTGATGTGGCTGCCCACAGTTATATGGATTGTAAAA
Source organism: Crinia signifera (assembly GCF_055691185.1). Taxonomy (NCBI): domain Eukaryota; kingdom Metazoa; phylum Chordata; class Amphibia; order Anura; family Myobatrachidae; genus Crinia; species Crinia signifera. The sequence goes on along the minus strand of NC_139225.1, from coordinate 12,394,033 downwards.
TATGCTGTACTGTAGCCCACTGGGTATAGGGTAAGTGTCATTTGAAGGTTTTGGTCACCTACATGGCAGCACTAAAAAAGACTATGCTGCTTGGAGATTTATTAATTGGACCAGACTGCAATTAAAAATGAAAATAATAATGACTGCAGTTTGCACTGTTAGTTTCCCTAACACGGGAGATGTACTGTGCAATATTCAGGGAGAAACTCAAAATACACTTATTTGCAGGCATGCAACAAAGTGACACAAATGGGCCTAAAAGGATATAGGCTCTTTTTCTGATTGAGTCGTATGGCTCCGAATGTTTGCGCATGTGCGAAGGCGTATCTGTGCATGTGCGAACGCCTCACACGTACGAACACAGCGTGAGGTCCGTGCAGAAAATGATCGTAGGGAACCATCCGAGCAGGGGGTGGAGAGGGATGTGAAGGGCTGTTTGGGCTCATTACCATATGCGTACGCCCCGTGTTGCATGGGCGTTTCCATGAAAATGCTGGGCATACGTATGGTAATCCGGCCGTGATGCACATGTGGGGTGCGGACAGCTGACATAGCTGGATGCCAGCTACCCCCCCCCCCCCCCCCCCATATCCCGGCTTTCATTCAGAAAAATGTCAGAGTGGTCTGGAGCACCCGGTGCTGTCTGACCCCTCGGTCCAGCATTCGATGGTCGGCGACCATCGGAGGATGGGGGAGGTTCCCACAGATGGAGGAGGTGTTCACACGAAACACTCGTGGTCAGTTCGGTCGGCGTCTTACCGCATTCGGTAAGGTCTGGCTCACCTAATCTTATTAAAGGGATAGATGAGAATGGCTCCATCTATAGGTCAACAGTTGATGGGTCGAGCCCTAAGGTCGGTATACATATGGTTGACACGATAAAAAGGTTGACACAAACAATATGTCGACATGGCAGTGCCATCCAGATGATTGGGCTGAAGCACGGTGAGTGAAGTGAGCCATGTGAGGGGATCTGGCGTGTCCACATGCTCAGATGTTGCCATTGACATCGAACAAACATGAAAATCCATGTCAACCTTTTCATGTGTCAACTTTTTTTTTTGTGTGTTGCTTTTTTGCCTGTGTCGACTTTTTTGGGTCGTCCTAGACATTTTCTGTGAGCTATACCACACCCATTTATGTACATACTGGTTAGTATGAACTACAATGGAGCAAGCTTCACACTAGAATATATGTAGAAAAGGCACATCGTATTTACAGGAATATCCTATTCCTGTAAATATGGAGCAGAGACTGTCTTACAATGAGCCATTTACTCCTGAACTCTATAGGGGCACATGTTGGCACCACTAAGTTGAAAGTTATTTGTTGTGAAATAGAGCTAGCCCTTCGTGTTTTCCTGCAACAGTACAGATTGGTTTTAAAATCAATCTGGGGATTAAATTCCTAAATCTGTGCGGAGTACATGGGTTAATATGCCAACTTTACTTGTGGTGGTGATCTTGGTTAAAGCCGGTCCTTGTGTATTGTTCTTCACAACTTGTATAGACACTTCGTACGTCTCCCCTGGTGCCAGCCCATGTTGCACATAAGACGTTACAGATTTTTCCAAGCTAGTGCTTATCTCTCCGTTTAGTTTTTTCTGCAATAAAACACACACAAAAAAACATAATAATGTGAAACAAAAATAATAACAAAATGAATGATAAAAAAATACAATATACATTTTCGAAAATGCAGAATGCAATATCTCTGGCAGGAAAAAAACAGATTGCGGAAAACGACATTTATTTTCTTTGAAAATAAAATGGAAAGTGAACTGATTCACCCCCATTTAAGAACAGCTGGAGAACCAAATTGAAAATGGTTTAGACCTGAGGCATTTCTAGGTTTCTCGTATGAATTTTACAATTGATATTTTTTTTTCAAGTACCTGTGTAGTTTTAAGGTGCCCACAGTGGTAATGAAATGATTGTTAAAGAACAAGTAAAGTCAAGTATTTGACAACATAATAATTTCAAAGAGTGTTTGGTAGTTTCTAAACTTAACAATATATCCATCAAAAAATTTTGTTTTCACTCATTTTCAGACAGTTTAGTTTAGGGCCAAGGTGCTCCAGAGAAGGATCTAGACCTCCTGGTGCTCGTACCTTTTGGCAGGAGGGGGGCTGCCACTGGCCATGTTGCAGGCACCCCCACCACCACTGCCGCTGACGCCGCTGCTCCTCCTTCTGGTCTCCACCACACAGAGCATTCCCGGCGCCTGTACTATGATGACATACCTCTGTACTTCACATGCCGCCAGCTTCTATGGTCTGCTTCGGCAACTGCCCATAGAAGGGAAATCATGGTCCCGGCGCCTGTATAAAACTGATGACAGGCACCGGGACCTAGCCAGATTTCGATTGGCAGCCCGTAGAGAGGAGTCGCGGAGGGAGGGAACACCTGCGAATGGGACTGCCTTTGTGACTGGCAGGTCAGACTTCCAATAGGAAGTCACTGCCAATCACAGTGAGGCCAGTGCAGTCTCACAGACTACATCATCTTCAGTACAGCTTCCCTGCTGTGTGAAATTGCAGCATCCTGCAATCACATAGCCGCTACCCCGCCAGAGTGTCATCCCGCCATGTGTATGTGTGCGAATGGCTTGCGAAATATCACTGATCCAGGGCCGCCAACAGGGGGGTGCCCTGGGTACAGCTGTCCCGAGCCCCGGCCTCTGGAGGGGCCCGGGCAGCTGCCCACAGCCTCCCCCCGCACCCGCACACAGCCTCCCCCGTGCTGGCGCCAGGCACGCACAATACACAGTGCAGCCTGCAGAGCGCCGAGCCTAGAACACAGAGGGACTCAGCGCTCTGCAGGCTGCACTGTGCAGTGTGCGCTCTGGACCGTGGAGGCTGAAGGAGCCGGAGGACGTTGCAGCGGGTGATGGTAAGTAATCTTAATTGGGACAGGGTAGGGGAGGCAGGGTGCTAGCAGGCGGGGGCAGGCGCGGGGGGGGGGGGCGGCAGAGATATGGTGCTGTGCTGTTGGGGGCCCGGACTGTAGGTCAGTCCCGGGCCCCAAAATTTCTAGTGGTGGCCCTGCACTGATCATCGCACAGCTGCAAATCCACAGCCAACTCACCATCAAATGATTTTTCCAGTCTGTATAGTTTGTTTGTAACCCTGACCCTTTCACAGGTCTGTGATAGAAATAGGCTTATAAATGACGTCAAATGCCCTCTGAGAAAATGTTTGGGCACGCCTGCTTTTTCCCTGACACTCCCAGAAAATGGCCGGTGTCCATCCCCTAATGGCGACTTCCTGTCAGTCAAACAGCGGCCGGGTTGTGAATAAATAAAGCTGCTGATTATGGGATTATGGGCAAGTCTGTGTGATATCATGACATCATGCAGTATTCACGCATGATGTCACTGGGAATATTTTGAAGAGGCCGGATTGCTAACTGAGGCCCATTTAAGGTCCCATTAGGACACATGGGGCCGTAGACTGGTGCCTTGGTTGCCTTGTGAGAAATCCAGGCCTGAGGTGCTCATGTTACAGAGTCGTTTCAGGCTGACTAACAGCTGAAAAGACTTGCTTGAGGTGCAACTTTGTATTGCACACGTATGTCAGAAAAATGTACCCAATATGCCTTTCAATTAACATTACATTTCCGTTTATCTTATAAAGCCCTATGTTCAGCTTTTTTAAGGCTGGGATTAGTCATGACAGTGAGAGATCTTGGAGGTGTCACTATGACACATTTACATTTTTTTGTGTATGTTAAGCACTTTCAATCAAGAGTCCACAAGCTCCACTGCTGAAGTACAATATAGACTTCCTGCTCAATTCCTTATGTAGAGTAGAAATTGCCATTGCCAATTGCCATAGCACATTATTGTACACCTACTGTAGGTGCTTTTGATGAAATGAAATGCTGTTTGAGGGATTCATTCACATCTAGGAAATTATCAGCAATTAAGGGCTGGATATTAGTTGACTGTTGTAGAAGGGCATACCTATACTTTTCTCAAATTAGCTGGGACAGCCCCAACTTGTAGGGCCTGTTCCATCATGCCAACTTCCAGAATGCTGGTATGATGATGGGACAGTTGAGAAGTACGCCTTTGATCTCCACGGAATTCAGTATTGCTTTAAGAGAAGGCGATGGTAGGTGGAGGGGTGAGGAGTGGAACGTTACTACTGAAGCAAAGCTTAATTTAAAAAATGATAACAGATATCAGTGTGCCTTTGTATTATTTATAACTATAGAATATGAATACAATCGCTTCCTATCTATGGACTTCTCTCCCTATCATACTCTTCACCACTCTATTAAACTTCCAAAAAGGTTCTGAAGACCCACCATATTACCCAATGACACAATTTTTGATACTCCTATATCCAGTATGCGATTGGTGAGGACTGGACGTCTCTAGTATTATAGCAGCAAAAGTTGTTTTACCAGGGGGCAGAATCCCAGAGATGGAAATCTGTAACCACAGATGAGTTCTGGATACTTGTCCGGTAACCCTGGGTGGTTGCTTGGATTAGTGCCGCTGGTCAGGTCCACTTTAAATGCTTGAGATGTAAATTTGCCATATAAGAGAAGGCAAGTCCTTGACCCAGTGAAGATGATTAAATAGGCAATCCTCAGGAGTAATAAAGGTGTCAAGAGAAAGGATAACTGTTGACATCTTTATTACTCCTGGGGATTGCCTATTTAATCATCTTCACTGGGTCAAGGACTTGCCTCCTCTAATATGGTTATTTTCCATCTCAAGCATTTAAAGTGGACCTGACCAGCGGCACAAATCCAAGCAACCACCCAGGTTTACCGGACAAGTATCCAGAACTCATCTGTGGTTACAGCTTTATACCTCTGCGATTCGGCCACCAGGTAAAACAACTTTTGTTGCAATAATACTAGAGACGTCCATCACCAATCGCATACTGGATATAGAAGTATCACATATTGTGTCATAGGGTAATATCGCTAATACTCATTTTTTTTGTCATTTTTTTATTGATTTTTATATGTCCTATTAATTGTATAATAAATATGTTTTTTTATTTGAAAGAAACCGTCATATACATGTATTCTTAATTTTAAACAATTTGCGAAACATAGCAAGTGCTGGGTATTTTTTTTCCTTTGTTTATAACAGTCTACACTCACTCTATAATCCTGCCCCTTCTTCGCACCAGATGTGACATTTCTACTCTTAAGATCATAGAGTTCCAGTCTCATACCGCCACATCCGAATGCTGGATACATACTGAACGTTAGGCCGTTCGATCAAAAGGCTGATATATGATCAACAGTTTGGCAGATATATACAAACACTGTATGCAAATGAACATTCCAATGTGCTGATTGGCTAAAGATTGTTCTATCCATACCATATGTACAGTAAACAGGAAATTGTATACCCAACTAATGAAGAAAACGAGAAAGATAACAAAATGTAGAGACGTTAGCTATTCTAACTCATGAAAACCAAGCTAGTATTTATTATGAATATGTTTACGATGTCTTCAAAAGCAAAATACATTAACGGGACAGCTGCACTGTGCTTCATTCTCAAACATTCCCTAAAGAACAACTATGGCATTTGCTTTGCTTACCGTGTTCTGGAAGATAAGATTCCAAGTATCAAAGGAGATATCAAGTGGTTCCCACTCCACCTCAACAAATGTTTCCTTCACAGATTTAAATCTCAGATCATCTGTGGTGGGCAGGTCTATAAAAAACAGAACATGTTGGTTTAGTTGTGGGTACTTATGGTTAAAATTATCACTTATATATTATTAAGCACTAAAGTGACATTTTCATGAAAAAAAAAAAAACCCATAATAAACAGTTACAATGGCCCTTATTCTGGTTGGTGCGTATATTTCCGCATGCGTTCGGCCCGCCGATGTTTTGAGTCTGCGCATGTGCAGAGGCGTCTCTGCGCATGTGCGAGCGGGGCGTACGGCCAAATCCCGCATGATATGTGAACACTCCGAACAGGGGGTGGAGAGGGGCGTGAAGGGCTATTTGGGCTCATTACCATATGCATACGCCCCGCGTTTCATGGGCGTTCCCATGCAAACGCTGGGCGTACGTATGGTAATGTGGCCATGACGCACGTGTAGGGGGCGGACATATGACATCGCCGGATGTCAGCTGCCCGCCCAGATCCCTGCTTTTGCACGGAGAAATGTCTGTGTGGTCTGAGGTTGCGGGTGCTGGTGGAGCACTCGGTCCTGCATTCGATGGTCTGCGACCATCGAATGATGGGGGAGGTTCCCTTAGATGGAGGAGGCGTATTCCGTGAAAAATACGGCCAGCTTCTTACCGTGTACGGACGGAGTTGGCGATCCGTATGGAAGGCGGGGTTTCGCACGCACGGTCCTGGCCGCATAATCGGATCCGGCCGCACCGATCAGAATAAGGGCCAATGTGACAAATGAAATAGCACATTTGCAAGTCTGCACATACCTGCAAATGATTTAAACTTTTGTTTGTTGCCAACATAGTGCGCATCGCTTTACAGAGAGAATGTTTTCAATCCTTAAAACATTAAACCCTCAGTAATCTGATGTGTGGTGGTATGGACGGACACAAACCTATATAGGTAGCGAGCCTAAGTTTACCTTTAAAATTATCGCCACCTATCGCCACTTTAATTTACCAAAATTGTGCCAGCGGTTGCAGTATCCAATCTAAAACATTTGGATGCAATCTAATACATTTTGGAACCTTTTTCAGTTTTATTTCCTTGCTGTGATCAACTTTTCTGCTAAGAAGCCCCATACACATTAGGTGGTCCCGGCAACACCAATATCAGTGGCACCAGGGACCCAGTGGGAGGTGTTGGCATTGACAAGGGCAAACACACTTGCCGATGCCAGCTTTGAAGTAACGATGAGGGGTGCATGGGGGTGAAAAATGGCTGTGCTGCTTCTGCAGCATAGCCATCGTTAACGGGGACCACCCTAGCCGGAACATGCTGGATGAGGGAGGGGGTCAATAATGACGCATCATTAACGATATTGAGTGTACACACCTTTAGATAAAGTGAAAGATATCTTTTACAAAGGGCTTTCTGAAAGATGTCTTTCACTTTATCTTATAGTGTGTATGGGGCTTCATTCCCAATTATTTTACATCCTCCATTGTCATGATTCCTACCCACAAGTACAACGTAAACACTGAGATTTGACACTTTGCCCCATACAGGACTCTCCGCCTTTCTCTTCTATGTATGATCATATCTGTTTATTCTGAAGCCCTGTCTGGTCTCTGGCTGTCTTTAGGTGCATACACACGGTGTGTATAGACTAGCTTGCGATGCCAATGCGTTCCCCTGTGGGATCGGCCAATCGGCCAATGTTGACTATGCTATATAATCGTTGCAGCCAAAATCTCAAGTAAATATAGTCAACGTCTCAAGTAAATATATTCAAAATTTCAAGAAAATATAGTCAATATTGTATGGTTCTGGGCTCCAGGGGGTTCAAGGAAATTGCATAGTCAAAATCATACACAGCCAAACACACAACCGCTGTGTGCATGCTCATTGTTCTATCTAGATTGATGATCCTGATTCCGTCTTTAGTTTGTGAGTCCACCTGAACATTTGCTTCTGTGTTTCTTAGTGAGAGTAAGAACAAGATGATACTTACGTGTTGCAACTCTGGCACTAACAGGGATACTCTTCTGGTCTTTAAGGATGGCATAGACGCGGACAAAGTATTCTACTCCAGGCTCCAATTCTCTAATAGTGGCTGTTGTTTGGTCCCCAGGAACTCTAAAGTCAAATTCCAAGCCTCCAACACTGGTTGGAACATATGTGATAAGATATCCAGAGACTTTGAGCTTGTTGGCCCATTCGAGGTTCATGGTTTTTGTGGTCACATCTGTCACAACTAAGTCTTCTGGCGGTGATACTGTGGGGAAGATACACAAGCGCAGATTTTTACGTATTATCAAAGCTTAAGATAAATAATAAAAAGTATTAGACTCATTAAACACATCAATACTATTACAATTAACATTAAGGTGTAAATCTGCTAATAAATAAGTGCCAAAATGAATTTCAGAAATTGCTACACACATGTTTATGCTCTGGGTGGCCGCAAAATACATTCACTGTTAGTAGGACTTTTACATAGGCTTGACCACCAGTGGCGTAGCTACATATGTGGCAGACCCTGTGGTGGCTTGGGGGAGTGGCACCAGCAGGGTCTGTGGTGGGCGCCGCTGGCTGAACTGACAGATGACCGAGGAGCAGTGATCGCTGATCTGGTCCTGCTCTGTGCATATCTAATGAGTGGGGACCTAGCGCAGTGTATATTTAATGAGTGAGTCCCCACCCCATGCATATGCTCAGCACTCACTGCTGCCTGGTTCGCCTCGGTGCCCATAGTCAATCACTTCGCCCATTCTTGGGGGGGGGGGGGGGGCGGCACTGGAATATTTTTTGAAAAATTTCTAGCTACGCCACTGGTGACCACACACTGAGTGGAGAATACATAATGTGTTCATTATAAGGGTACATTCAAGTGTGAGGTAACTTACAGGTATATCTGATATTGGTTTAAAAAAGACAAAGAAGACTAAAAAAGTACAGATAACAATACAGGCAATGTAGAGTAATTACAAGTCCGTACAAGCTGGTACAGACACCTATGGTTTGTATATATGCAGATCAAGACACAGAATTTTGAGTAGTCTTTACTTTACAATTTGAATATTACAAGTTTCCTTAGCAACAACTGACCCCCATACCAATGTACAATATATCAACTATCCAGAAGAATTCAGTCAGTGATGGGAAACCTACAGCTTTAGAATAAAAAATATGTTAAGGGCTGGCTAAATGCAAATCCGCAAATGCACAAGAGCAGTGGCGGCTGCAGCCCCCCCAGTAAAAATAATATACTGCCAACAGCAGCAGAACAGAGACTGCAGAAGATGCAGTCCTTACAAGTCACAGGGAAGAGACAGGGGCACGATTGCGTATGCTCAATTTAACCCCCACCAGTCGTAGGGTTCCTCTATGGACTACGCAGGATGCAGACTATAGAAGTTAGTGTGCAAGAGCTCTGCCAACAATGGTGACGGTGCGATGGTGGGGCATGCTGTGGGGTCAGGCTGCGGAAACTAACAGTAGACCTTGAAGAATATCGAGCGACCACTGCACAAAAGTCATTGTTACTAGTGTCTGGAAATGATCCAATATTAAAATGTGCATTTTTTTAAATTTGGAGGCACATGTTAAAGTCATGTATTTTCCACACTTTACTTTAAGACTGAACTGTGCATTTATCCTGACGATATATCTTTGATCTTACTAAAACTAAAGATATTTCACTGTTCTGTACAGAACTAGCATTGCCTTAAGAAAATGAAAACAGATGTGGGACATTGCAATTCAACGTCTATTGTGTAATTGGTTAGACCTCTGCAAAGCTGGTGGTCAAGTTATGGTCCAGAGATTTTTGTCATCACTGTTTCATAATATGATCCAGTCCTCAAACGCTAGTGGCTTGGTGTGAAATTTCTACTGTGCCGTTTAGCTAGAAGCATGCACATTATGCCACAAAACTGTAGTCCAATTAACGAAACTTTGATGGAATAAAGAGTTGAGATTATTTTGCGTAAAAGCTAAATACATTGTGATTGACCCACATTCGGACTTACCTTCCAGACAGAAATCTCCGATGAAGCCTTCATCACAAATGCACTGTCCGTCTACGCAACGACCTTGGTTATTGCAGTTTTGAAAGCAGGTCCGTTCGCCACAATTGTCTCCCGTGAATCCTTCATTGCACACACACTGTCCATCAACACACTTCCCTCTGTTGTTGCAGTCATCAGGACAACGCAATTCACCGCAGTTATCGCCCATAAATAAATTGTCACATATACATTTCCCATTGACACAGCGACCTCTGTGGTTGCAGTCATCTGGGCATCTCAGTTCTGAACAGTCTTCTCCCATAAATCCCTCATCGCACACACACTGTCCATTAACACAGCGCCCCCTATTGTTACAGTCATTGGGACATCTCAACTCACTGCAGTCCAAACCCATAAATCCCTCATCACACACACACTGCCCATTAACACACTGCCCCCTGTCTATACAGTCGTTGGGACATCTCAACTCACTACAGTCCAAGCCCTTAAAGCCTTCATCACAAACACACTGCCCATTGACACACTTTCCTTTGTTGCTGCAATCATTGGGACATCTCAGTTCCCCACAGTCATTTCCAGTGTACTCTAAGTCACACACACATTGCCCATTAACACACTTGCCTCTGTTGTTACAGTCATTTGGGCATCTGAGTTCACCGCAGTCTTCTCCTTTGTATTCCTCTTTACAAACGCACACGCCATTCACACAGCGCCCCTGATTGTTACAGTTGTTTGGACAACTCAGTTCGCTGCAGTCATCCCCTGTAAAGCCTATGTTACACACACACAGTCCGTTGACACACACGCCATTGTTATTGCAGTTGTTTGGACAGGCAAGTTCACTACAGTCCTCTCCGGTGAACCCTTCTTCACAGAAACACACACCATCTACACAGCGACCCCGGTCATAGCAGTCGTTGGGGCAAATCAACTCACTGCAGTCCTCTCCTGTGTAAGGTTCATCACAGACGCACTCATTATCCACACAACGGCCACGATTGTTGCAGTTATTTGGACACATTGGTTCACCGCAGTCGACTCCGACAAAATTTTCATCACACACGCAACGCCCATTCACACACTTCCCGTGCTCACTGCAAGGCACGGGACAAATCTCTTCGTTACAGTCTTCTCCACCAAAGCCATCGAAGCAAACACAGACGCCATTGACACATTTACCCTGGTCATTACAGTCATTCAGACAAGACAATTCACTACAGTCCTCTCCCGTGTATCCTGGACTGCAAACACATTTCCCATCCACACATGTTCCTCTGTTATTGCAGTTTCCTGGACATTCTGCTTCTGTGCAGTTGGGTCCCTTCCATCCAGGCTCACAAATACAGCCACAAGTGTCAGTACTGTAATTGCCATGTCCATTGCAGTACGGCTTGGTTTCCACTACACCTGAAAACATAAGCAACATGAAAACAATATTACAATTTAGAGTTTTACTTATAGGACACTGCCATAAAAACATACAGTATGTGTAACTGTTATAATGAATTTAGCAATAGTGTCAAGCTAAGGTATTGTTCAAATTACGGCCCTTAGTCTGGTTCAATTACTTCTAAAATTTACAAACCATGTGCACTGTAAGGGGGGGGGGGGGGGCAGATGTATCATGTACATAAAGAGTTATGCTGTGTACACACAGGGAGAATTAAGATTGATTTTGACTATGCAGATCGCATTCAGATCGAATGCAGATCGAAAGCAGATTGCACAGATTTTTACCTTGTGATCCCGATGTACGCTGCCGTGACTATATAGTGCAAATCGAATGTAGATTGCATGAATTGTAAGTAAATAGTACAGAGGTAGCAAAGATTGCATAGCAATCAAATCTTAAGTCAAATAGCAAGGGGATCTCACCGTGTGTACACGCCATAAGAGTTGGGTGTTATTTTGTTTCTGTGCAGGGAAAATACTGACTGCTTTATTTTTACACTGCAATATAGATCTCACTTTGAAGTAAAACCCCACCCAAATCTAATTCTCTCTGCAAAAGTTACATCTGCCCCACCTGCAGTGCACATTGTTTTGAACATTTGAGAAGGAATTTGTATTTGCAAGTGAACCAGAATAAGGACCTATATTCACAAATGCAAATACATTTTTCTCCTATCTTTGCACATTACATGATACACTGTAGATTATTTACTGACATTGCTCAGTAACGGCTTCTCTGGCAAAGAGTGAATCGAAGATAATGCACATTTTATCAGAACCCAACTAGAATAAGCAAATCGATTAGTGATTCTGGTTGCGATTTTATAAATATTTGCTCCTTATTTTGCTTTGTCTGTAGAAGTTATCAACCTTGTCTCTATTTATTTAGAAGTGGGGACCAGTAATTTAGTTACAGTTATTTACAATGGGACCTGGCCCTTAAGTGAGAGTAGGACTAGCCACCACCATTGTCCTTAAGGCCCCTATACACTTGGGAAGAAGTTACATACGATCTCCCTTAATTCCCGGACAGCAGGATTGCATACGATGCACCATATGTGGTTATTTCGCATGCAATGTATCATATGCAAACCCAGCCAAGGTTGCCAGAGGCTGTCAGATCTGATAAATCTATATTGAAGCCCTTGTAATCTCTAATCCAATGTGCACGGGATCGGAATCGGAAGTATAACACGTGCAATCTGACACTTTTGAGCCGTTTTCTCGTCCTGATGTGTCCCAATCGGATGAAAAGGGCCCAAATCTCACTCGTATGGCCACCTTTATGGCATCTACATGTTCTTTATGGCATAGTACATCTACAATGTATTCAACTGTAATGAAACATCTGCCCCCCCCCCTTCTCACTTTGAAGTAAAACCCCACCCAAATCTAATTCACTCTGCAAAAGTTACATCTGCCCCACCAGCAGTGCACAAAAGTTACATCTGCCCCACCAGCAGTGCACATGTTAGCCTCAATTCCCCCAATTTCAATGCAATATTAATTCTCACTGTGTGTACACAGCATAACTCTCTATGTACATGATACATCTGCCCCCCCCCCCTTACAGTGCACCAGAACTATTTAGCCTCAATTCCCCCAATTTCAATGCAATCTTGATTGATTGTATGTAAATTGGGCATGTTTTGGCATGTTTTATATCCGATTCCGATACGATGCGCGTCCCTGCTGGTCATTTGGTCTTTTTGGAGATCCTAACTGCTGCAGTCAGGTTCTTTAAAAGATCCATTCAACTGGATACAGATCGTGATACAGATCATGTGCTCCAACAGATCTACGATCATATTACGATCTGCTTGCGATCATGATCGTTCTGGTGTGTACCGAGCACAAGTCCTAATTTCATCTAAAGATCATGATGAGTCTGAAGACTTTACAATGGGACTGATGGTTGTTTGAGAGCATGGTGCTGTATTTTGCACCCAGCCATATTGACAGATGAAGCCTGGGGTGTTTTTCTCGACGGCAGACCCATACTTTTGGTCTCTGTGTTTTTGTTTAATATTGAAATACTGGGCGAGATTTAATGCCGCTCAAGTTCAGCGTCAGTGTGAGATGTCCACCGAACTCGCAGGTTTGTTTAAAGGGAAATGAATTTATAAGGCATGGTTTTGCCTTGTAAGTTTATTCCCCATAAAAGTCCGAGTTTGGCGGACATCTTGCACTGCCGTTGATCTCGGGCGGCATTAAATCTCGCCCACTGTCTCTGTCTTCTCTTGGTGATCAATAATGTTATGTATATAGGTTAAAATAACTAGAATTGGATTGGATAAAAGGATTTGTAATTTCCGCTGTATAAATAGAGAAACTATCATTCTTTTTGCAACACTAAAATGAATTGGAAAGTTACTTCTTGCTAAATTCAATTTTTTTATGAAAAAAAATTGGCCGATCATATACAATTGAATTGCTTTTCGTATTTTGCTTTTTCTAACTCACTTGTAGGTGCTTCTAAATAAGATTACCTTATTCAGTACAAATATGTTACTACCGAGGTAATATCTAGCATATTCGTGTACCTATACCTGCATTTATTCAATATAGAATAGCTACAGTATACTATAATACCTTTTCTGCTCAATAATAATAATAAAAAAATTCATTTTCCACATATTACGCCACGGACTGTTGATATTGTAAATCTATGGATATTATATACCTTTATCCCCAAGGGACACATTTTGTCCTGTACTTCTTTTGTCCTAAACTGACTGGAAGACTGACATATTTTATCGCTGTATGCATGAATTTCAATAAATAGCCTTCTAGCAGTACATTTTACAATCCGTGCACTATAATATTTATGTCTATTATACACTTCGACATTTTTATACTGGATTTGCCTCTTATACAATGATTTCATTTATGAACACTCAACTGATGTTTTGTTTTCGTCTCTGAAATTTACTAGCGAGGGTAATAAAGTTGTTGTTGTTTGCTTTTAATAGGATGTTTACTTGGAACAGAGTAATAAAAAAAACCCTTACCAACATGATAATACATTTTGCAAGACTTTGAATATAAAAACGTGTTATATTGGGAAAATATCCATTTTAATTATTGGTTCAAGTCCTTGTACTTTCGGGAACAATATTATTAGCTGACACATTTTTCCATTCTTTGAGGTTTCTTTTCATGTCTTTTAAAGGAAGTATAAACTGCCTACAGTATACCATACATATAATTACAGGACTTGTGAAGGGGTATGCCCAGCCAACTGCTATATACTATAAAACAACCGCATAGTTTAAAAGAACATGTTAAAAACGATTTCATTAGTTTCTCCTTATAGTTGAATAAATTGTAGATAAGGCAAAATTATGTAGTCACATGCAATGTTCCAAAATCTAATAGCTGAAGCTTGTTTTGGTTGAAGCATTGTTACAGTATATGGAGGTTGTATACCAGCACCATTGGCGTAACTACTGTAAAGCAGCCCCAGCTGCCGCTTGGGGGAGCAAGCGGCAGAGGGGTCTGTGTGTGCGCCGGCACCCGCTTGATGCACTGATATGCTGCTGCCTGCCGCTGCCCACTGGCTGAGCACCGGAGGCGAGTCAGCCGCAGCGCGGGTGCGGCCATGGCAGAGACGAAAAATCCCCTCACTGATTCAATTGACTGTACACAGAGCCGGCTTTTGGCTACTGTGTACAGGATGGGTGGGCGGATGGGCGTGCTAGAGCAGCCTGGGATGCGTCAGAGTGAAGGGAAGCAGCAGTGTCTGCTGGTCTCTCTTCCTCTCTCCTGCTTAAGCTTCTCTGTTATGCGTTTGACATCATCACGTCACACGCTGGGGAAACACGCTGGAGAGGAGCCCGGGGAGTGGGGGGCACCACAAATTTTTTTGGCAGGGGGAGCAAAATTTCTAGTTACGCCACTGACCAGCACTCATATAGTAGTAGTCCAATAGTATCAGTAGTAGTAGTAGTAGTATCAGCAGCAACATGTATCCAACTGTACCTCATTAGCATACAGTATGTATCAAATCATGTCAGGCGTCATGTTTTCAACATTTGTTTTGAAAGGGAAAAATGCATGTGTTGGTAAGTACTGTACTAAAAGATATTTTTTGCATCTTAAATGTGCCCAAACTGTGCTTGCATTACATTATACTGCCCTTTTCCTCCCCTATTCCTCATGTCCAGTTGAATGCTAGTCTAAGTAGGGGGACCCTGTCTCATTCTTGACCGGCTCGACTGTGATTTTGCAGGCGGTATTCACTGTCCCGCCCGCTGAGCACCAAGAAGGGGGCATGGCTGCGAGAAGCGGCTGGAAATCGGCGAGATGTGGCCAGGAGCTCGACAATTCCCGGACGTTCTCGGCAGAACGTGCCCGACTGCTTGTGAAGTTGGAAAATGCCATTTACCCCACCAGGAATGGCATCGGGAGATTCAATACCCCCCTAAGTCTCAGCATATCTGCATACGTATTTGAGGCCTGATTTAGATTTGATTGACAGCCAGCACCATTTGGGGAAGTAACAGTGGCAACAAAAATGAAGGCATGTCATGACTACTTGGAGGGTATTTTACTGCCAGTGACTTTGACTTCAGACAATTCTACCCCAGTGTCTCTTTTGGGATGGTCATTCTGTGTAGCTGATGCTGCATCTTTGGAGAGAAGCCACCGGTGGGTGTTTTAAAACGTGACATTAGCATATATTCTTAGATCCACTGTAAACAGGGCTGTGTTAAGGTATGGATATACTGGGCAGTTGCTCAGGCCCCACAGTTGTGGCGGCCTTCAAGCAGGGGCCAGTTGCCTCTGGCTGGCACTCCAGAGCTTCTTGGAAGACAGGAGGAGAATGCTGGCCAGTTGAGAATGACACAAAATTTTGAGCTGCCAGGAAGTCTCCTTGAACACTACCAGAGTGAATAGTCATCAGTAGGCGGATAGGTGGAAGGCTAGAGCTAACAACCAATCAAAGTGCTGATTCAAGAGATACATTTTTTTTTTTAATTAATCCCATGAATAGATGGGTAGGGTCCCCTTTAGAATGTAAACTCTTACGAGCAGGACACCCTTCCCTTGTGTGATTTTACTTCTCTTACTTAAAGCACGATCGGTGGCACCAAATCCTGTGGTTTTATGCCACGCTGATACTTATTTCAGTGTTGTCTGCTGAAGCAGCTACTTTTATGTATCCTGTATTTGTCTTCTATTGAATTCAACTGTAAGTCCCTGTTTTGCTTATTCATTTATGTAACTGAGCTCTGCGGATCCCTTGCGGCACCATATAAATAAAGGATGATAATAATAATACGATGCTTTGCCAAGGGCCTACAAAGCTGTTAAGATGCCCTTGGCCGTGTCCACCTCTGAATCAAGCCACATAAAATATATGCATTATTAGCTAGCGTAATAACTATTCTATATAATATCATCAATATCATTAACAGGAACTTTATTATTTCATTTGATGCTTCAGGCAGCAGGCTCCTGTGACCCTTGGTCAACTGTTTCTTCTTGTATTAACATTAAATGTATTGTATACCATAATTAATACCATTAGATAGCGTCTCTCTATTGTTCTGGTAAAAATAATATCTTTCTATAATTGTACAACCATTGTGATGAATAAAAATGTGAAAATGAATCATTTAATAACAGTAATAGGATACATTACATAATTAAAATATTGTCTAATACAGGCATGTCCAATCTACGGCCCTCCAGCTGTTGTGAAAATACAAGTCCCGTCATGCCTTTTGCTATTAGGGAATGCTAAAACTATGGCAAGGCATGCTGGGATTTGTAGTTCCACAACAGCTGGAGGGCCATAGTTTGGACATGCCTGGTCTAATAAGTTCAAAATATAGGGGTAGATTTATTAAGCTCAGAGAAGTGATAAAGTGTCTGGTTTTTATCACCGGCCAATCAGCTCCTACCTGTCAGTCTTAAAACCAAGCCGGTAACTTCACAGTTAGGAGCTGATTGGCCGGTGATAAAAACCAGACACTTTATCACTTCACCAAGCTTAATAAATCTGCCCCATAGTAATATATTATTGGTAGAATATACAAATTGCTGAGTAACATGGCTCATGATGACCTCATATAAATATAAATAGTAGCTGATGAATTTCATTTGGTTCTGTTTTTCGATCATGTAAGGCAGGGTTGCACAAAGTGAACTTTTCCTCCATTATGGCAAATTAAGATAATTGGCTAACTAATAACTTAAAATGACCAAGATCAGAGTCCCGGTACAGGTAAGAGTGGCATAGCCAATCATCGGTTTATGCACACCTGGCCTACATTTAGATGATAGTGTTGTGGCTATGTTTCCTTTGACTACCAATGTTCCCAGACATGCTCAATCTTAGCTACTTTTAAATAAAACAAAGAGAAAAAACTTTATTATTCTCACCTTCAGCAGTCAATGAATTGGAGCAGCACCCAGCCCCTGTAGTGCATTGGTCTCGAAGAGATGACACTAAGCTTTCCAGGTCCTCCAATCTACTCAGAAGGTCTTTGATATCTGGAGATGCTGCACATCCACATGCCCTTCTTGGAATGTTGATACGATGTGTAAAAACAATCTGGTTTTCGCCATTTAAAGTGGTCTCCTGGAAGTTCTTGCCAAGCTCTGTCTGTGGTTTCACCTCATTTTCAGCTGTACCTTCAGGGTCCAGGTCAACAGAGCATAGAGAGCCCATTGGGACTTTAATATTGTACACATGGTTGAACACTACTGGCTGGTTGTCTTCAGGCAAGGTGATGTTCAGACCAGTATCTCTTCTGTGCCGAATAATTTTCCTTATTAGTCCACAGTCCACCTGAGAACTTAGCATTAAAACGAGCAGGCTGAACACCTGTATGGGATACCCCATGGTTGCGTCCTTATGCGATATTTATACTTATACGTTATTCCTTTGAAGTGCCAATTCTAAATTCCTTTGTATGTTTTCTTCTCCCACGTTATTCTAAAAGATAAAGATGTCGAAAAATCAATGTAAATCTACGCCATTTATTTGTAGTCATTGAAAGCAACATCAAAGACGATCTCCCACTCATTCTTTACATTATGTAAAGATCTGTTGTTTTTTTTTGGAAGTATGTAATTAGACTTAGACTGCTATGGTATTCCATTCTGTGAATTGACAAAGCCTTTTTTTTTTTTTTTGTAAAATCAAAGGGAATAATAAATCTTGTACATTTCGTTCTGCGATACTGTACAAAAGACAATAATAATCCCATGAATCCCAGCACAAAATGTACACTAACAAGACTATTTGCTCTAAAAATCTGTTGAACTGAGAGCATTATACAGTATATAATCAAACATAATAAAAATACTAAAATATATATATATATATATATATATTTTACAGTTATGTGTTATATACTGACTGTGGACTAATGCATGGTACTCTGCCCCTATAGTTAATCAAGCCTGAGAGAGAGAGAATATGTTAATAAGTTACCCATTGCAGTCATTAACCATTTGAGTGCCGACATCTCTGTGAGAGATGTGCAAAATATCTACTAAAAGTTCCAGCATTGCTCACATTTGTTATATAAATTCAAATAATAAATATCGTTTAAAAAAAAAAAAATATATATATATTTACTATAAAATGTAAATATTACAGCACAGGCAGCACGGATGGTGTAATGGTTAGCATTACTGCTTCACAGCACTGAGGTCATGGGTTAGATTCCCATCATGTCCCGAACTGTGTAGAGTTTGTATATTCTCCATGTGCTTGCGTGGGTTTCCTTTGGGTGCTCCGGTTTCCTCCCACATTCCCAAAAAATACTGGTAGATTGATTGGCTCCCAACAAAAAGGAACCCTGGAATGTCTGTGTGTGCGTGTACATGTGATAGGGAATATAGATTGTAAGCTCCACTGGGGCAGGGACTGATGTGAATGTTCAAAAATATTCTCTGTAAAGCGCTGTGGAATATGTGTGCGCTATATAAATAACTGGTAATAAATAAATAATAAACAACGATGAATAAAAAGGTTTGCTTGGCAATTTTCACACCTACTTTGACAGATTCACTGGGCACTCAAAGGGACAATCTCCTACTTATCAGTTGTATTATAGTCTTTAGAATGACAGTTGGAGGTTTGATCCATCCTCCTTTTTACAATTACTGGTTTGAATTAATTTATTTATGTATATGGGCTTTGTAATAAGAGTGTGATCAAACTGTGTTACACCAGAATGTCATTTCTTGATGTACTTAATTCACTTCTTTCTGATTTTATTATGGCGCTAAGTAAATACATCAGATATATTTTCACTTTTTCAGATGGTTTCCACAAACCTGCAAACAAAACCATCATTCTATTCATGCGTTGGAATGGTTGAACCTTTAAGAATGTTGGAAAAACATGGTCACTTTCTATAACATGGAGTGGGAAAGGAAATTGCATTAGCAGATCTCAATATTCCATATGAAAAGAGAATTTCCAGCAGTTCAGGTCTGCTTTTTTTAATTTATGATAAAGCCCTAAGGAGGTAAGGTTACAAACCATCCACAGGTTACATGCTCTTTCCTACAGTGATCTGGAGACGGAGAACTAGAGATAATCAATGAGTTTGCAAAGTTCGAGACTTTCCAAATTCACCGTCAACTAACAATTTGCCAAATTAATGAAAAATTGTGTCATTAAAGACCCTGAGAATTATACCTATTACACGTCACGGAATGAAACAATGGTGGCATTAAAATGTACTTTTTATAACCATATAAAAAGAGCTTAAAGCTCCTCAAGCAATTCTTCTTCTTGGGTGGTTCGAAGAAAACACCTGTGGATGATCCCTGTGGCTATTAGTAGCTCAGGCTAAATCTGCTAAATAGCTGTGCAAACAGTAGTCTAGCACGGCCTGCCTAATTTATTTTGTCCTTTGTCTTTGACATTTGTCCTCTGTGACACATTGACCACCACAAACCACATTACTTTCTTTATTGGTCTTCAGCTTCCTTATCTATATAGGTTAAGAAATACAAAGGACTCTGGCCCTTATTCTGGTTCACTCGCAAAGGCAAATTCCTTCTCAAATGGACAAAACCATGTGCACTGCAGGTGGGGCAGATGAAACATGTGCAGAGAGAATTAGATTTGGGTGAGTAATTTTGTTTCTGTGCAGGGAAAATACTGGCTGCTTTATTTTCGCACTGCAGTATAGATCTCGCTTTGAAGTAAATCCCCACCCAAATCTAACTCTCTCTACACAAGTTACATCTGCCCCACCTGCAGTGCACATGTTTTTGTCCATTTGAGAAGGAGTGAACCAGAATAAGGGCCTATATATCAACCATCCTCTGCCTATTCTTACACCAACACTTACATCTCTCTAGGAAGGTTACAATAATACCATGCTAAACTGAAATACATGAATTTAAAAGCTGACAGAAGAATGACATTCACTCTTATTTTGCAAATGTGTCCGCTTTCATTTTAATCTTACCAGCCACATTATTTTGTTATTTACCTGAATTGCTTGTCCTCAAAAGTTAACATATATTAAAATGCTATTTTTGTGAACCTGCAATAGGTGATACATAACAAAGTAGAAAGACATCAAAACCGACGCCATATCAAAAGCGGCTCCGTAAAACAGTTGATGTGTAAATGTTACAAATCCAAGAGCTGCCTTATTCTGTTTAGTCACATTGTCAAATATGTCTTGTTTGCCTGTTACACATTTTCAGCAGACCCCACTTATTTATTCAAAGAAGAGGAAATTGCGCAATAGAGAAATTACCACTGAGTAATAGAGTAAAGCAATTGTCGGAGCCCTATTCATTGAGAAATATGCAATATGATATTTGTTGTTTTTTTATTAGATTTTTTTTTATTGGGTAATTATTACTCAATGCAGTGGATTTGCTTATTAAACGAGCCATAAAGGAAGTACTAACTAACCATCTTCTGTAATTTTACACGCTGTGCTTGAAAATGACATGAGCTGATTGGTTAGTACTTTATTTCTCTCCAATGTATCTCTCTCTATAATTTGATAAATCTCCCCTGAATTCCCATAGAAGATACCTGTAAGGCACAGGGCCGGCGCTACCACTAGGCAGGACTCGGCATTTGCCTAGGGCGCCGGCCACTGGAGGGTGGTACTGAGCCGCCGAGGTACCATAGAGAGGTACCAGAAAGCATACCATTCCATCCCGCCCGGCGAGGCTGCCCCCCACGCACGCCGCCCGCTGTCTGCTGGGGGATTTCAGCGAGGATGGAGACGCTGCCCCCCGCGTCCGCCGCCCGCTGTCTGCTGGGGGATTTCAGCGAAGATGGAGACGCTGCCCCCCCCCCCCCGCGCGAGCCGGAAGCTGCATATCAGTACAGCAGGTACAGCGCTCTGGGGGGGTGCGGGCACCCGCTTCAGTATCACCTGCACCCCTCCCCCCTGCCGTGTGCCGTAAGTGCAGGTGGGCGGCGCGGGGGGTTTTGCCTGGGGCGGGCGGGGGGCTTGCACCGGCCCTGGTAAGGCAGTGCAAACTGTAGTCTGGAGTGTGAAGGGTGGGCAGGCGGTACAAAAGCCTGTTAATAGGAGCAGGGTAATAAGTCCAATAAAATAAAATACTGGAATATTACTCCACCGGAGGCCAGCCATCTTTGGAGATTCTAACTGAAGCTCACAGTTATCATGTTTATTTTTTAACTGTCTTTCATACAAATACTGTATTCAGTATTTAAATGGATTTTTTTTTGCCAATGGAACTTGTAGCTTGTTGGCTGAAAATAAATAATACAACGTAACTGTCATTCTTACAGGTAGTAGAATCTGGGTTAATTTGGTCTAAGTGGGCAATTTATCAGCTCATTGTGTATGATAAAGGGTGCTCCAGCAAATCAGCACCTGTCATTTTTCAAGCACATCCTGTAACATGGCAGCTAGTAGCTGATTGGATGGCACTTTATCTCAATGAACATTCTCTCTCTCTAAAGGAGCCCATCGACGCTCCGTTTTTGCCGGCTCCGTTCTGTACTATGCGATGCGCGCTCCCGCGCATCACATAGTACGGTACAAAAAAAATGTGCTGCACATACTTTTTGTACTAGGTACACATCGTATCGGATCGCAGTGCATGCACAATGCATGCACAAGGGATGCGATCCGATACGATGTGTACTTTAAAAGTACAGAACGGACCGCAAAATCGGACCGTGTATGGGGGGCATAAGGCTTAGTACATACATCCCATAATTGAGTTGATTAATCCAGTGAATTAACGTGATCATAAAATATTTTTCCCATGTCTAAGGCTATATTGGCGACGGCCTTTCTGTGGTTTTGGGCTTTTCTTCATCTTCTTCATTATTATCATCATCATTGGTACGGCTAGACTTATTAAAGCTTCTTAAACAGACAAGTTGAGGTGTTCACCATAACAACCAATCAGATTAAGTATTTTGTTTCTAGAATGCAGTAGGGAAAGGATAGTAGTCAGAATGGTTGCCATGAGCAACACCCCCCATGAATTAAAAATGTATTAAATGCAAAGGGGCTGAAGCAGAGTGAGCTCTACTCATACTGCATAATGCACCATGCGTGATTTCTCTTTACACACACCCGTGCCCATGTGCTAATTCAGTCTCACACGCTGTTTGAATATGGGATTGAACAGTTCCTTGTGTTCACATGGTCGTCACACAGTTACTGGCAAAGAAACGGTGCTCTATCAATGGATCAATCTGTTCATGCTAGCAAACACTGGGCCGTATGCGGACATGTGCTGATATCTTATGTGCTGCACATTGGAGGTTATTCCTGTTGATTGACAAGGCTACGCCTTCGCTGGCCGCCACCCATTCGCAAGGCAAATTCACACACAGTGCATGCGATTGGATGTTACACAGTAAATTCCATTCGCTGCCTGCTGGGATCCGCCCCCGTCATTCGATTAAATGACGTCAAGGCTTACACATCTGTAAGAGCAACCTTACAGATGCGTGTCTACTTTGGGGGGGGGGGGGTAGGCGGGCCGCTGTAAGGTTGCTCTTACAGGAAATGCTGGGTGTTCCCATATGGTAATGGGGCAGCCCGCCACCCCCCCCCCCAATCCACCCCACCCCCCCCCACCTGCAAGGTTGCTTGCATGCGCCCGGAGAACAATCAGTTCACTGTGGCTGCATACAACAAGTGCATGCACATTCGCAGAAATGCGCAATCTAAAAACATCGGTCCCCGTACGACGGATCGGCTATTGCGAATGAACCTGAATAAGGTCCATCTGCAGAACAGTGTGTGTGTTGTCAGCTGCAATGCCCCTTTATCTACAGCCAATAGGGGAAGAGGCGGCAATGGAAAGCATTTCCCAAAAACACCTCCATTTTGTGGGAGTGCCAAGGCCGGTGTATCAGTCTTTCCTCTGCAGCCTTACCGGCCTCCGCAGCCTGAATTCCTCAGCCAGCCGGAGTCACCTGATAGTTACTCAGATCGCCAATGTATTTTTAAATAAAGTTCTTGCCCGCTGTTGATGCCATAGGTCAATCCATTTACGCCTTAATTCTATTGGTTTTAAATATCAGGCTCAGCGCATATGGAAGACCTGAGGGATGCATTGATTGACAGCCTGCCAGCAGTGTCATGTACTTACACTAAGCAGAGATGTTTATATTACAAGGGTAGTATAGTAATCTCTCTTTTCCTGCGCCAGGCCTGCCATCTCTCTATATTTCCATCTATTTTTCTTTCCCAGGGCAACCAAAGACCGCTAGTACTTTCTTTTGTTGCAATGACCTTGTGGGAATCAGGGGAAGGAGAGACCTACACAATTTGATTTCACACACTGTTGTCAAGGAGAGCACAACTCAGAGAGGGCTGAGATGGCTGCATGACCAAAATGCTAAGAAGGGTCTTATTGTACTGTATCGAGTCATCCCCGCAAGCGTCTAATACGTTTTACGGCCGCTGCATATATTTATTGTCCAATCCCATAATGAGATGCTACAGAAAGCATCTCTGCCTGTTAAATCCTTTTAGATTTCTTAGGCAGCTATACATAAGTTATTAATTATAAGAACACCCAGACAATAGAATGATATTTCAGAGAACCATCAGCTATAGCAGTAATTGATGCAGTAGGGGGTTGATTAAATTAGAATTTATCATGTCCTGCAATGGCCTGCAGGCACCGAGATGTTTCACTGCACGCTAATTGCTTTTAATATCACAGAGCAGATTTATATTTCTTATCTGCATTTGCGTGAAATGAAGACCGAGGAGGTAAAAAAACAAAGTATGTTCCCAATTTATCCTACCTCCTGCTGGACTTCCCCCTAGAGTAATGACATTTCAATCTGTTCCATTTTTTTTTCTTCCAATGTAGTTACAAGAAATATAGATTTCCTAACAAACATTGGACAATCTGGCTGCATAGATATAGTGAAATGGATAAGACCATCTCACCTTTAATGGGGTATACACATTGTGCGACTCCTTTACTATTAAATTCTGATTTGATCGGGAGGTATTGAGTTGAGACTGAATCGGACAGCACAGTGTACCCATTTGATTTTGACTGTATAGTACTGTACTATGGGCGTGATTCTGGTTGACTCGCAAAGAAGCAGTGTTTGTTGATGTTATGCCAAAGACCATAGACATAGATGTTATGCCAAAGACAGTTTTTGCGGATGCTAGAGGAGGCAGCATCCTTAAAAAGGGTCTGCTGTAAGGAGGCGGCCATTTTTTGAGGGACAATTTGTCATAGGGAGCCAAGTGGAGTACTGAGATGCAGACAAAGTAGATCTGGCAGTCCCGGCCACAGTGTGACGGGCGAGTGGGCAGATGGGCGGGGGCTAAATTTTCTGGCGGGAGGGTGCAAAATTTGATGCTACGCCACTGAGCAGGACAGCATTTACCTGATCACTGGCCGCTGTTAAATTGCTCAGCAGCGACCAGGACTGAATCAGGACCCGTGACAGAGGGCCTTATTCTAGTTCACTCTTTCTGACAAAATCCTTCTTAGATGGACAAAACCATGTGCACTGCAGGTGGGGCAGATGTTACTTGTGCAGAGAGAATTAGTTTTGGTGGGGTTTTACTTCAAAGTGAGATCTATATTGCAGTGTAAAAATAAAGCAGTCAGTATTTACCCTGCACAGAAACAAAATAACTCACCCAAATCGAATTCTCTCTGCACATTTTACATCTGCCCCCCTGCAGTGCACATGGTTTTGTCCATCTAAGAAGGCTTTTGTCAGAAAGAGTGAACTAGAATAAGGCCCAGAGTCAGTGGCGTAACTATATAATTTGCGCCCCCCCGCCAAAAAATTTTCGGCGCCCCCGCCCCCATACCTGACAGAGCCGCATCTGCCTCCCTCAGCTCCGCTGCGCTGCTCAAGTCTCCGCTGCGCTGCTGCCCGGCCGCATCTGTGGTCACTGTCCCGTCACTCGCTCCCGGCGCCGGCTGATAATGAAAAGTGACTCTTAGAAAATGGCTGCCAAAACTGTCTGCAATACGGGGGCAGCCATTTTCTAAGTGTCACTTTTCATTATCAGCAGGAGCCGGCGCCGGGAGCGAGTGACGGGACAGTGACCGAAGATGCGGCCGGGCAGCAGCGCAGCGGGTAACTATAGCACCGCAGCCCCCCCGGCGCCCATAGTTACTCTGCGCCTCCCCGCCACGGCGGGGGCTGCGGAGGCTTAGTTACGCCACTGCCCAGAGTCACAAATTGGTTGGTAACTTAGTCACGGCTAGGCATGAGGACACTGGCCCAGCACAATGAATACAAGAATTTCCTTTCCTACTTTGAAATATCAGCAGGTAAACTGTGTATTTTGTTTGGGGGAATTCCCTTATTTTTTTAAGGCTTGAGACATGTCCAAGCAACAACAAAAATGTGTAATGTTTTTTGGGATCATTCTAAAGTATTTGGACTGTTTAAGCTTGCTTTCACAAATAATTCTTAATAATAGGTGTAAGGCAAAATATTGAATTCCTATTATAGGTAGAATAAATGGTTGAGCTTAAATAATTAGTGAAACATATCCAAGTCATTGAAATAAATGTGGTGGAGACAAGTGATCAACAAATCCTGTTCCCATTATCAGACACGCTCAGACCACTTAACGTTTACTGATTATTTCAGGAAAGTACTTAATGACCTTTAAGCACATAATGACATTTAATATGGATTAATTACCTTCTAATACTTATGTGTAGGGGCCTGTGTGGGGTGGTGGGAGATTTACAGAATTGTATTACGGTATGGGTGCCAAAACACATAGGGGGAGGTGTACCAAGCATTGGAGAGTCATAAAGGGAAGTGAGATAAAGTCATAACCTCGCTTCTAACTGTCATTGTAGAAGCTGTGCTAAGATAAAATACATTGGAAGCTTATTTGCAGGTACTTATTTCTCCCCACTTCCCCAAGGATTTATAAATCTGCACTATTCTGTAATGGTACAGCTATAGATAGGGTGACATTTAATGTATTGTGATACATAGTCGCCGAAACCGGGGTGCTCCGGGGCTCGAGCATCCATGGAAAGTGAGGAGCACCCATGGGCCACAGCAGCGGGGGTCCCAGCAGTGGATATGCCCGCAGCAGCGGGGATCCGGATATGCTGTCTACAGCTGGAGTCCCTGCGGCGGATGGGAACTAGTAGCGGTATTAATATCATATCCGCTGCTGGGACCCCACTGCGGTGCTGCCACTGCAAGCAGCAGGTGAGTCCCAGGGAAGGGGGGGTGTCTGTGTGATTGGGTGTGGTAGTCTGTGGGGAGGGGGGGGAAACACCCACCGGAAAAATCGGCGCCCCTGTTGTGATATTGATTAGACAATATAGATGGTTTTCATCTGTAAATTTTGTTTTGTATGCAAAGGTGGACTGTGATGGAAAATCAGCCCTGATATTTCTGGAAGCAGCCCCTATGGAGGTGGGGTCTGTTGCAGGGGGTGGGGTCTGGGGAAGTAGCATGAATTCTTCTTATAGGGTCAGATTTTGAGTTGGACACAGTTGTATAAATATATATATATATATATACCGAGAGATACAGAAGGAAAGCAAGTACTAGTGTGTGTATATATATATATATATATATATATATATATATATACAGAGAGAGAGAGAGAGAGAGAGAGAGAGAGAGAGAGAGAGGGAGAGATTTCTTTGTAATTATCCTTTTAAATCATTATATTATGTCTCGGGGAATAAGTAGAGTCTGCGACGACCAGAATGATATATAATACATCACAAATAAAAGAATCTGTGTGGACTCCCAAACCCAAAAGTGTAGGGGAGAATCATTTCCCTTTTACCAAACCATTTTCCATCTGCACTGTACGTTAGCAATGAGTGTGGTTTACCAAGAAATCTGCTGTCTGGAGCGAAAAGAGAGAAATTGGACGGAAAGTGATCACATCAGCAGGAAACTAGTCAACTTTTTTTTTCAAAGAATATATAAAACGAACGAATACAAACTTTCTATCCCTCGATGGTTAAAGGTCTGATTAAGTAACTTTGCATTTTAATTACAAGTGGTAACTACTGAATTTATATATAACTGTCACGGCATAATAGGAAGGGCAGTAAATATTGTTTTATGGATGTGTCTTTGGCCCTGCATCACAGAGCAATGAAAAGGTTATTGTAGGGTAATAATGGCAAGTCATCAGAATTGTGAAGCAATTTTTGGATAGGAAATGTCTATTTGACTATTTGTTAAGAAATGTTATACAAACAAGTACTGCTATGGGAGCTGCACATTGGTTACATTGTTTAATATTTGCATATTCACATTGAACAATATTCTTGTTACAGCTACAGTACATAGACAGATGATAAAATAGACAGCAGGAATATGAAGGTGGCAGCATTAAGCTGTACAGAAGCTATCAGTGGCCCTTATTCTGGTTGGTGCGGTAATATCCGCGTGCGTTCGTACCGCCGATGTTTTGTGTCTGCGCATGTGCAGAGGCGTCTCTGCGCATGTGCGAGCGGGGCGTACGGCCAAATCCCGCATGAAATGTGAACACTCCGAACAGGGGGTGGAGAGGGGCGTAAAGGGCTATTTGGGCTCATTACCACATGCATACACCCCGCGTTTCATGGGCGTTCCCATGCAACCATCGATGGTCTGCGACCATCGAATGATGGGGGGAGGTTCCCTGAGATGGAGGAGGCGTATTCCATGAAAAATACACGTGCGGTCCGTTCGGCCAGCTTCTTACCGCGTACGGACGGAGTTGGCGATCCGTATGGAAGGCGGAGTTTCGCACGCACGGTCCTGGCCGCATATTCGGATCCGGCCGCACCGATCAGAATAAGGGCCAGTGTGCTATCGTTATGTGATGACCAACTTTACATGGATCGAAGACACTGTAGGCCTTATTCTGGTTGCTCCACAACCAGAATGCGTTGGCACGCGGACCGATGGTGGCGCCGTGCACATACGCATTTCTGCACATGTGCATACGCAGGGTGCATGCTCCCACGGAGAACAGACTGTTCACTGGGTACATACACCCAGGGAAGCAGGCAGGCTCGGGGTGGGGGGGGGGGCAGGCGGCGCCATTAGCATATGCTAATGAGGCCATGACACAGGTGCGGGGGGGGGGGGCAGAGCTGACATCACCAGATGTCAGCTGCCCATTTCCTTCCCAAAGTGCATGCTGTATGTAAGTGACTTGAAAGTCACTTTTATATGCGCCCACCTTCCACATCTTTCAATGGTCGGCAAAAGATGTGGGAAGTTCCCTCTGACCTGCGAATAGATGTTACAAACCCCTGTGAGCAAGTCGCCCTTGCGAATTTGGGTCACCAGCCAACCATTCACAAGGCGGGGTTTGGTCTTTTAGTTGACTGCCAAATCAACTTTTGAAAAAGCTACCCGCGTAGCCAAACGTGTCAGTAGTTTGCTGCTACATCAACCCTCCATCTTGACCTATTTGGATACCAGTCCGAACCAGCCCTACAGGAGACCCCAGGATTGCGGTACCTACTGCCATGGATACCACGGTTTATAACCCCCCCCCCCTATGGTCATCT
Organism: Crinia signifera; assembly: GCF_055691185.1. Classification (NCBI taxonomy): domain Eukaryota; kingdom Metazoa; phylum Chordata; class Amphibia; order Anura; family Myobatrachidae; genus Crinia; species Crinia signifera. The sequence continues at coordinate 12,364,955 of NC_139225.1, read as the reverse complement.
ACTTCGGAACCAGAGACACCCAGGGAAGCAGGCAGGCTCGGGGTGGGGGGGGGGGGGGGGCAGGCGGCGCCATTAGCATATGCTAATGAGGCCATGACACAGGTGCGGGGGGGGGGGGGGCAGAGCTGACATCACCAGATGTCAGCTGCCCATTTCCTTCCCAAAGTGCATGCTGTATGTAAGTGACTTGAAAGTCACTTTTATATGCGCCCACCTTCCACATCTTTCAATGGTCGGCAAAAGATGTGGGAAGTTCCCTCTGACCTGCGAATAGATGTTACAAACCCCTGTGAGCAAGTCGCCCTTGCGAATTTGGGTCACCAGCCAACCATTCACAAGGCGGGGTTTGGTCTTTTAGTTGACTGCCAAATCAACTTTTGAAAAAGCTACCCGCGTAGCCAAACGTGTCAGTAGTTTGCTGCTACATCAACCCTCCATCTTGACCTATTTGGATACCAGTCCGAACCAGCCCTACAGGAGACCCCAGGATTGCGGTACCTACTGCCATGGATACCACGGTTTATAACCCCCCCCCCCCCTATGGTCATCTACTTCGGAACCAGAGACACAATTTAACATCTCCCTCAGCTTCAAATCCAGTGGACATGTGTTACTTTTCCAATCATGGGACGACCATGTGGCAAATAAACAGGAAATTCATTCTCTGCCGTACCCAGGGTAACTACCGGTAACTACACCGTCTTTCATTATATCCAAAACAGGGTATCACTAGGAATGGACTACCACTCCATTGTTCCCTCATTGGTCGGGTGGGTGCATTATTGCCTGCTATTGAAATATTGTTACCAGGTTTTTTTTTTTGTTGTTTTACTATTATATGTAATTATATTTCATATCAAATATTGTGAAGTCCATCCAACTGTCACATATTTTAAATCCAAGGTACCTTAGGTGTAACCAGCGCTGCTCATTTTTGTTTGTTTGTTCTCTAGTCATACTTGTTTACCCTCCTGGAGGCTACGAGAGTCTCTCGATTTTTTGGGGTAGTCTCCCAAACCCCACAAAAAGTATGCGGCTCTCCAGTATCCTGTGGAGCTCTGGAAAGCGGGTGGGGCTAAATAACTAGCTCATTTCTTTAACTCCACCCTTCACTATAGACCTACGCATGTTTCCTTATGTTGGTGGAAGGGCCTTGTGTTGAGACCATTCAGACCGGGGCCCGGTAGTATCTCCTCCCCGGGCTTCTCGCGGATAGGAGACTTTCAAAGTAGGAATCTAATGCTCTAGTGCAAGCTCAGTATGACGCTGTTCCCTGTGCAGTAGTTTGCAGATATCTGTAAGATCCATCTGCATTTGGACTTGTGTTAGAATTGGGTCATAGTATGCTGCAAACAATGGAGGGAAATATATATATATTTTTATAAAAATCTATTTTTGAAATTCCACAAAACTTTAACAGTGATGTCATAGGGGACCTTTCTGTAACTCAAAGGAAGATCTACATGGATTGCAAGTTAATATTGTACAGCATCTGTACTGAATTTTCCATGGTTCTGAGTGCGTAAAAAAAATAAAAAATAAAAAAAAAGAACCCAAAAACCTATGAATAGAGTATAATGATTTCTACTTGGAACAGAGATTAGAGGAAGGTGTAAAGACTGTAATTATTTGATAGCTGCTGAAGTAGCCAAGGGTGAAGCTTAGAGGAGCAGACTGAAGAAAAAAAAAAAAAGACACCAAGAGAACTTAGTGAAAGGATTTGTAACTTTATCCATTTTAGGTGTGAAACAAAAAGTGCTGCACTTATAGTATGTCTAAAAATAGCATTAATTCCGCTATGTGACTACATCTGCTCCATATACCGTATGTTCCATTTCCTTTGCAGAGACTTTTACAGTACAGTCTGGAATGAGGAATGAAAAAACCTATTACAGGGTGTATTTATAAAGCTGTGAGAACTTAGATGACATACAGTAGGGGAGCTTCGTACTAAGCCTTGGGAGTAAATGTAATAGGTAGCGTGAAGCTTAAGTTTGTTTGAGAATGGCAATATTCTTAAAGTGTCAATCATCATGGAAATGCCTGGTTGTTTCAGCCATGTAAATGATTGCTGGTTTAAAAATATGGCCATTCTTGGACAAACTCCGGCACTTCAGGTGTCTTGAACCCTATTACATTTGCCCATTGGACCGAGACAAAGAACCAAACTTCTAACTTTACTTTTCAAATGCAGCCAGTGGCATGACAGTTAGGGGCTGATTTGCTGGTCATTTTTCTCTCTCTGATTTTTAGTACATAGGGCCTTATTCTGATTGTATGACTCACCTACGCATTCACACGGGGCGCAATGTTTAGCGATTTATACGCAGGTGCAGATGCTGGGTGCGAATGGGCATGGCGAACTGCTAGTTCACCGTCCCATTCGCACCTAGCAGTGCGGGCGGGTGGCGTGGGGAGCCGGTGACGGGCTGCGACCATGAGAATGCCCGGTGTTTTGTGGGCGTTCCCATAAAAACGCTGGGCATTCCCATGTAAATGTGCCCGTGTTGCGGGTGCGGGGTCCAGGCAGCTGCCATCAGCAGATCTCAGTTGCCCACCCTCTTCCCGTATAGGGAGCACGCAAATGTAAAAGACCAGGGAGGAGCCTTATATCTGCGTGCACCTTCCAAAATCATTTGATGGTTGCCGACCCAAGGTTGCGAACGGATGATTATGCTAAACATCCATTCACAGTCGTGCGGTGGAACTCGGCGAGCAAAGGGGGTGGTGGGCGACATGTCATCCACACGCAACACTGTGAATAAGGTCCATAGACCCTTATAAGCAGCTGCTGCCCATGCACATTTCACAAACACCTGTCAGAATTAGCCTGTAGAAGTTATTGCAGATAAGAGAAGCACCACCACCCATCAATAGATAGGAGAGTATTGAAGATAATCGGAAACACCTGAGCATAAATCACTTCCAAATAGGCAGCCATACAAAACTACAAGTGCCATCATGCTTCAAAGGATATTGATGAATATACCCATAGGCTTATAGGAATTAGCAGATAACCAGTTCTTAATCAGCCATTACATGTATACTGTAGCATGACAGCAATGACTTACTATTTGTCATGCTCTTTTCCTGCTGTAGAGAAAATCAACACAATAAAAGATGCCTGCTGAACCAATCTACGAAGGTCTGAGTGCTCTGGTACTGTAAGCCAGTTCTTGGATTCTATTTAATACAATGGGGGCAGGATTGATTAATAAGTGGTTGTCTACAATGAATAAAAGGTTTATAGGAATTCAAAACATACTGTAGGAAGGAAATACTGATTTCTAGGCTACAGAAAATGTCTGTAAATCTGAGAACAAGCTGTAAAGGCCTTGCAATATTTTTTATGCCTGATTGACTCATGCCGTTAAGTGTTTTTCATTTTTCTTTTCTCTTTGTACTGGTGAGCAAAGTAACACTGTTTACATGCGGTGCAGTATTAGCCACTGCTGTTTACTTCCATTCTTCATATATTCAAATTTCTTTTATTGGATTTAGTTGACATTTTTTTGTGCCAATTTTCCGGGTGATTTTTGCTCTGCACAGTTGGCGCCAGACTGATGGAGAGGTGAATTTCGTTAAATTGGAACAATGTGTGCAAGGTGTGGGCTCCCCTGGGATCAGGGCCCGTGTACACCACTCACCTCGCACCCATTATAGATATGCCAGTGATCACCACGGGTGCCGGATGTCGTTCCAACAGTCACATGACTGAGACAGTGTGGATGTGGTAATGGGTGTGGTATGCAGGCCAGAACATTGGAATCCAGAGTGTTCAAATGCCTGACAATAGGGATCCCAACTGACAGGGGCTATTCTCCTTCGTGGTGGTCCAAGACCCCATAGAGGGAGAATAAAATCTGTGGCGGTTGGGATTCCAATGTCTGTATACTGACCATTGGAATTCCGACTATCAGGCCTGCATACCACACCCATCACCACGTCCACACCGTCATGTGTACCGAATATCTCCACCACATCCACAATGATCTCTGCAGAATTATAGTACATATCTGTAATCGGACATGTATAATGACCATGCACACCGTAACACAATGCATCCGCCAAGAGAATACTCAGAAATGTCAACGTGCTGTAACTCATGCTTAGCAATCACTACGGTAATGATGTACAAACATGTGGTGACTTGTGGATATAGAAAGTGTCCAGAAGTCACCACAACTTGTTTCATCGAGTGTGTGCTTTAGAACTTCACTCACCTGATGAAGTCCCATACTGGATGAACACTCAGCTTTGACTTATTTCTATCCTTCTATGGCTATCCAGATAGGCTTTTCATTTTTTAATTAATGTATGCATTATTTATTTACTGACCTTGACACAATGAATGTTATAAAACATTACAACACTATATCGTATTACTTTGCATAGTGTATTGTGTGTTTGTATAGACTATGCTGAGATGACACTATACAGATTTTGAACATTCACATCAGTCCCTGCCTCAGTGGAGCTTACAATCTATATTCCCTACCACATGTACACACACACACATAGATATTCTTGGGTTAATTTGTTGAGAGCGAATTAGCCTACCGGTATATTTTTGGAATGTGGGAGAAAACCAGAGCATCCGGAGGAAACCCACGCAAGTACAGGGAGAATATACAAACTCTGCACAGTTAGAGCCATGGTGGGAATCGAACCCATGACCTCAGTGCTGTGAGGCAGTAATGCTAACCATTACACCATCCATACTGCCCCGTATATATAACACATGGTGGGGATAGAACCCATGACCTCAGTGCTGTGAGGCAGTAATGCTAACCATTACACCATCCGTACTGCCCCGTATATATAACACATGGTGGGAATCGAACCCATGACCTCAGTGCTGTGAGGCAGTAATGCTAACCATTACACCGTCCATGCTGCCCAGTTCATTCACCAGGATTACAGCTGCAGTTGGCTGGCACTCCCTACATTGGGCGATGTATTCACCCTTTTTGTAGATGAGATCAACATTATCACTATAGGACAATTTTGAACTAATCCACGGTAATGTTATTTGTTATAGTGAGACATTACTCAGCTTTAGCTGCTGCTACCGCCTTCAGCACAAGAGCCCATCCCGGTTTGCCTCTGTGCTATTACTTTGACAATTTAAATGAACATAGAAAAGTCTTTGTGTTCATTTGACAGAACTTGAAAATTGTGTTTTATACATTTTTTTGTAAGTATTATTTCATTATGGAAAAAAAATGCTGAGAATAATTGTTAAGCTGTTTGCTTAGACACAGGTGCAGCTAATCTTTTCTTTAAGAGACAGTCCACCCCATACTGTACTTAATGTCAGTCTCTTTTTGAATTCTTTCGGTCAGATGCTGTTTTATGTTTGATGTATGTATACGTATCATGAGTAAAATCTGTAGTTATAAAGAATGGGTGTATTTGCCAGGTTAATCCTTAAATACCAATGCTTATCGGCCTACAAGATATTGAGATGTAAACCCTGTCCTGTTTGTAATACTTCAAGTAGTTTGGATTTAAAGCCAGTCCTGTTTATAATACTTGAAGTAGTTTATATATTTTTTTTATAATTTAACTTTTTTACAATTTGTATGATTTCTCTAGTCCTCTTATAATTAACATCTCAGTGAAATAACCGACTAGCCGTGGCATTCATTTATTAGTATAATTTCTTTAAGCAATGTCTGACACAGTTCCGTAGCAGGTAATGGAAAGCAGTAGAAGAACTGTGAATAGTAGAGAGGGAATAACCCATTCCAAATATATTTTTATCTTTCAATGTTTGGTGCTACAAAAAGTATCATAAATGAAATATACCGACTGAATAAAGCCTTAATTAATTAGAAAAGGCCAGTCTATATAAAAGCATTGCATGTTTTCTGAAGTCATTCCAAGAAAATGTCAAACCCACCTAATAAAGAAAGTTAACATGACAGGAAAGAGATATTTAAGTCATATTTAAAAAGTTGAGCTTTGAATGATTGTGTTGAAATCTGTATTTTGCACACACATCCCCTTCTAATGGAGCTCTCCCGGATCCCCTCCACCACGCTGCCGGTGCCTCCCCTCCCCGCTACCCTGCCTAACCCTGGCCATCTCCCTGAAGCGGAGACGGACAGGCTTTGTGTCCCCCGCCACACTGTAACTGGGATGCAAATGCATGTGGGACGCTCGTGTGCAGCCCCCAGCCAGCGGGGGAAATCTGGAGAGCCCCGGCGCTGGCTGAGAGGCGCTCCATCTGTATATTTTTGGACTGAGGGAGGAAACCCCACGCACAGACAGGACCCTCAATACATGTTTATCAGAACAATGTAATTTACAGTGAGAAAGCTAAACAAGGCAGAAATACAGTAGGTTGTTTGCATGTGGGTGCTCCGTATTAGGACCAGATGTATCAAGCTTCAAAAAGTAATCAAGTGGAGAGCGATAAACAACCAGCCAATCGGCTCTTACCTCTCATTTTTCAAACCCAGCTTATAAAATGGCAGTCAGGGACTGATTGGATGGTTGTTTATCACTCTTCCATTGTATCACTTTTGAAGCATGATACACCTGTCCATTAGCATGATCATAAGTGGCATTCTATGACCTAGCATCGAAGTCCTGTTAAAACATTTTTATTTTACCCAGAAATCTCTTCTGCTTTCCAAGTAGCTTAATTGCATTTTCCATGTATAACAAAAAAAGTTATACATTTGCAATCCCTTGCATGACACATGTCTAGTTCAATCCAGATGACTTGTCTGGATATAGTACATTTATGATATGATACAGTACCTTTGATTACAGGAAGTGCAAAAAGTAGCATATTGGAAATAAAAGTAATAAAACATGTATCAGGTTCTTGTTGGTTAGTGCTTAAGAGGCTTGGAAAAGGAGACAATTTAAATCTACCTTAAATATTTGTGGCAGTTGTGCCCTTGGTGGCCACACAATTCATCTGTTAATCATTATAAGCCAAGTATTGAGGGGGGGGGGCTGTTTTCAGGACACAATACCCGTTAAAGTTACATAAATTGAATTACTGCCAGTATGTCTTAACCTTGTGGATATTAGCCCTGAACCCTCAGGCTGTACAGTCTCTGACAAGAGCACATGTCTATTGCTGCGCTGTACTGTATGTGTATTGTGTAGCACCTCTTGGCAGAACCAGACAAAGTGTGTTATTCTAAGAAACCTGAGCGTGTGTTGGGAATAGAATATCCTGGCTTCTTACTGCTAGTTTTTGGACTGGCTATATAGGATATAGGATTACCAGACCTACACTTTAACAAAGATAATTCTAAATATGCACAGGAAACCCTGCGGTACGGTATTGTAGCATGGATTTTATACTCGCACCTCATTCATTTGTTAATCTGTTAACCCTTGCTGCATTATCCCACTTAAAAGGTCAGTTTGTTTAAAAATAAATTCCGAAAGCAGATGACATCAGTGTCTCGGAAAGGGAGCCTGGAACCATGGGAATAAGTCTCAAAAATTACGGTCACCCCGGATCAGTTCAAGTAGAGTCACTTCCAAATAAAATGTATATTTATCTGCTTTGATACCACATGTAGCTTAATAGATATGTATGCAAATTTGTACTCGCTCATGGAGCAGATGTGTCGCACCCACACAATTTTATTATCCTTGTTTCTAAGTAAATGAAGTCTGGCACGCTCATCTTTTTCAGTAGTGCTAAAAAATATCTCAAAGACATTACAGACTAGACTGGAATGCAATCATTTCTGTGAGTTAGAACTTACATTTATTTGTAACTATTTAACGCACGATCCTGTAGGTGATAAAACAACGTATTTCGGTGAATAGCTACAATTGCTACTTACAGTTTGTCCCTGTTTCAATTTTCTGGATGTATCTCAAAATAGGTGCCCTTCCGAATACAGTACTTAGAAAGATCTTGTTCTCACTTGCAGACAGGTGCAAGGAACCTATTTTTTCTTTAGATTTACTCTTACTATTCTTGTTATGTGTGGCATTTTTATTTTGAGTGCTCTGCCACTTCAAAGTAAAACAAGAGTGATAGTTAGTGATATGACTGCATACCAATGGCAATCTGCTCGGCTATTGCAATACAGAGGGTAGTGGCTCGATATTATGTATACTTAGAATATATTCTGCTTGTGATGAGGATGAACATTATTCTTTCATGTTGTGTGTTTACCCCTAGCCATGGAACACTGGGGCAGATGTATTAAGCCTTAAGAAGAGATAAATGCAAGGGTGATAGAGAGATAAACGTCCAGCCAATCACCTGCTAACTGCCATGTTACAGGCTGTGGTTGAAAAAAGTCAGTAAGGAGCTGATTGGCTGGACGTTTATCTCTCTTTATCACCCTTGCATTTATCTATTGTTGAGGCTTAATACATCTGCCCCAATGTTAAATGACTTTAAAGAATTCAAAACTTTCTCATTTAATGTAATAAAAATATAATTAACAATAATAATAATAATAATAATAATAATAAAAAAGAAAGAAAATAATTTAAAAAGTAGGTTGTTGATGATGATGATGATGACAACATTTTCAACTTTGTTTATTAATAAAAATTAAGATAATGCAATGAATTAACCCTAAGGGGCATACAGACGGAGTAAATTTTTGCTATTTTCTATGCAATCTGACTAGATTGCTTAGAAAGTAAGCACATATCTCTCTGTGTGTATGCCCCGAGAGATTAAATATCTCCTGCTAACTAAGTCAGTGCATGCAGTCAAAATCTAGTCAGATTGCTTAGCAAATGACTGCAAATCTCTCTGTGTGTGTACAGAATGAGAGAAACTGATCACAATCTCATTCTGATCCACTACCCGGCCTTTATTTGCTTAAGCAAAATTGCTTACCAAAATTACTTAGCACAAATCTCTGCGTGTGTATGTGCTCTCCATGGGAGATCTTGACACCAGCAAAATTGCTTAGCACAGATCTCTACGTGTGTATGCCCCTTAACACTGGTGGCTAAATTGGATGAAATTTGGCCATTCAGTCTTAATCTGTCTGGATCACTTGCTACAATCCTGGGTTTGTACAGCTTGAAGATAAGATCGACAATTCTTATTTCCAATTCCTTAGCATCACCATTGGGGAATTGTTGTCATTATAAGACCAAACTAATTTTTCTGGCTGCATACACTAGATGGTAATGTATAACTAAGACATAATAGTACTTATTTACTGTTCAAGTGTCAACAAGTTATATAGAATTCCAAAACTACAGTAGATCACTAAAATAAAAAGATCACTCCAAGACGGCCGTACTACTGAGATTGAAGGATAGGATATTGTGGCCAAAAATGATAAAAGATATGAAGTCAAAATTCAACTTTAAGTTATGCAAGAACCAGTATGTCATTAGGGAGAATATTCAACCAAATGAGCCCAATCATCGACAATTTTAAAGCATTAGGCTCGATCTAATACACCTGAGCATGTTTGCTTTTGTAACAGTCCCATAGGGGTGCCTCATTTCTACAAGGTGAAACACTGTTGCAAGCCCTATATGTTAATACAATCCTATGGAGAACCTATGCTTTATCAACATCTATCAAAAGTGATTTGTATGATATCGCACTGTATGTGGTTTGCATGATAAAGATCTCAACTGTTACCTTTGTATTCAAAAATGTTTTTTTTTTCCTTTTAATCATCATTTAAATCCTGTTGCTTTTTGAGTGTTCAATACTTCTGTGTTCTAACGTGCAGATGCATGTTTGGAATGGAGTCATGGATTATAGGACTGATTCAGAGACAAATGTCTTTGTAGCTTCAGTTCAGTACAAAATGCATGCAAAAATTGGCAAATGCCATAGGCTCCCTAGTGGCAGCTCAGATTTGCCACTTGTGAACGAAGGTAGTAGTAGTAGTTATTTTATTTATAAGGTGCCACAAAGTGTCCGCAGCGCCGTACATAGCAAACAAAAATCAAATGACAAGGTAACGTACAGGGTGTGTTGATAAAATGCAGCATAAATAGGGGTATAGCTGGTAGAACTAAAATCAGCATCAGTTCTGAAGTAGGTGTCGAAATTGTCGAGAAGACTGAAGATGAAGAGGAGGAAGGGAAGAACCGGGCAGGAGCGCTGGTGAGGTAAAGAGGTAGGGTGAGTACGTGAGGAAGGAGGGTCCTACTCATAAGAGTTAACAGACTAAAAGGAGGTGGGTGGACGAAAGAAAAACAATAGGAAAAGTAGGAACGGATGGGAACAGATGGAGGGGTAGGGTAGGCAGGATAGGAGGAGCGAAAGGGGTTAGGAGAAGGAGGGATAGGCTAGTCGGAAGAAGTGGGTTTTGAGGTGCAGCCAGTAAAATGCATCAGTCAATGATCCATTTTTATAGTCGATTGCACAGCATGTCCGCTGGAAGAAAGATGCCAAAGCCATCAATAGTGCTTCATTTTCTGAATCAGGCCTAAGTATTGGAACTGTATCATCGAATATGCATTGGCACACACTGGGCCTCCATTTGTGTAAGGTATATTTAGCAAGGATAATGAGCAATTCAATCCAGTGGGAGTCCGGAGAATTTCAGCAAAACAAAGATCATAATTCTTACATAGGAAATCCCTGATTAGTACAGTCACATATACAGTCTTATTCCTAGCATTTCACACCTTCTTATTGTCTAATGGTACGTCTAAGGCACACGTTCCCTTTTTGAAGGGTATATTTATTTAAACATTGTCATGGTATTTAACCAAAACTTACATGAAGTGTCATATTTGTAATGTTGCAAAACAAGTAAAAACAAAACAAGGGACAAAAGTGATATTTTTCCCAGTCAATCAGCTCCTGTCATATTTTTGTAAAAATGACAGTTATGAGCTGATTTGTTGAAGCAGCATTTAACTTTCATAACAAGTGATAACAACAATATCACTCTTAATTAAATCTGCCCCCAAGTCAGTTAATATTATTTTGTAAGTACAAACTACAGTAGTTGTCTTTCATTGCAAGAGCTAATTAGAAAAAAAAACACACACAATTGTTTTAATTTTAATGCTACAGTTGTGATTTCGTGGACCTCAAAGAGTTGGAGAGTAACCCAAAGTGGACATATCTAATCTAACCATATTGGGGTAGGATTTGGGTGGATTGTGTACAGGCTTATTTTTTCAGATTTCATATGGCTTAATGTTCTGAAGGTTTGCAACTATTTAAGATATTGAATAGTTTTGTAGATGTTTGGAATAAAGATGTGAACTGAAATATTTGAACTTAGGTGTCATGAGGGGCTGATCGTGTGAGCTGTCTTGCCTTGGATCGTATGTACATGTCATGAGGCTTTTATATTGCTGTACCCGGGAATTTTTATTTCCTTAATAAAATTGTCTCTTTTAATGCACTATGGAGCGCACCTTTTTCTTCTCTTTTGCTGCCTAGAAAAATTTCCTCTGTGGATCCCAGAGGCTCCGTTCAGGAAAAGGTTGCTGCTGGGACGCATTGGTCCTTCCCTGTGTTCATATACACCCCAAGTGAACTATTTGGAGGTCTCATTATACTGGACTCACTTTTACCCATATTTGGCGCATGGTGCACCATTTGTGAAAATATATATATATATATATATATATATATATATATATATATATATACAGGCTTGCCTACCCTCCAGGAATGGCTGGGAGGCTCCTGAAAATCGGGTCCCCCTCCCAGGCCCCCCAGGAAGGTGGTCAAGTCTCCCACAGTCTCCCGCATGGCCATGCTTCCCCCCACACCCCTCTTCCCCGCTGCGCTAAATGTTGTTTTTTGGCGGGACCGCAGCTAGGGGTGGGACTAAGATGACGCCAGTAATTTTGCCTCATTTTAGCCCCTCCACCAATGCACGGACCTGCAAATTCTCTCCTCTGTCTGCCATGGGGGTGGGTCTTGGTGACATCCGCCTCGTCCCGCCCCCCTGATATGCCGCTGTCTTGTCTCCTCTCCGGGCTTCTCCCAGAGAGGAGAAATGAAAGGTAGGCGTAGGCAAGTAATATATATATATATATATATATATATATATATATATATATATATATATATATATATATATATATATATAAATAAAGTGGGCAAACACCCTCGGACAAAGCAGACTTCCTTGGAAGAATCAAACTTCTTTTGGACAACGAAACTGTTGAATCAGGTTATTCTGCTAGTCTGATCATAAACTCAACACCATAATTTGGGCTTCTCTATAATAGGAATACTTTTTGCTTACCGCAAAGGAAAGAAAAGAAATTCCTGGAAGGTGCTACTGGGTTAGAACTAACAAATCACACATCCAGAAACTCTTGATTTCTTCCAGCTATTTGATTTTCATCTGTCAAGTTATTCTTTCCATTTCACTTGCTATTTTGTTACAAGTGGCAAATATTCTTTTTAAAGAATTCCTTTTCACATATAATTCCCGTTCTCAGAGATTCATTCTTATTTTGAGTGCTTGTCACAAATGGTTATTTTAAGTAAAGCAGACACCCATTACATCTCTAAGTTACTTTACCGATATTTGACGTTACACTTTTGCATGCTATGGTTGTAAGCTGTACATATATACAATTGTTCTGCATGTCAAGCATGTTTCTGACACATTTAGCAAACAGTAATGGGCTGTGAATGGAAGATTAGGTAGTTAACACTGCTACTGAATATCCTGAGTTTACAAAGCGTGGTCAGAATATGACAACAGATCAACTGTTTAAATAAAGTTAATGCCGCTTTCCATGCCTTAGTGGTATCCATTGTAGGCAATTGTGGAACTAACGTATATGTAATGCTCTCTATAACAGTAGTAAAGTGTGTGCATATGAAATGACACAACTGTTAATATCTTTTACAGACTTTTATTAAACTACATTTTCAAATAATTTCATCAACTGTTGAACTCATTCATAGTGGTTGATTCACTAAAGACCCATACACACTAGACAAGATAGTAAAGATATTGCTCAGAAGGGCCCTTCTGAGTGATATATTTTACTATCTCCTCCAGTGTATACAGACAATATTGTTAATGACCCCCTTTCTCATCTAAACATGTACTGATGAGGGAGGTCCTCATTAATGATGGCCATGTTGCAGTTGCAGTATGACCGTCAATGTCCCCTCCCCACCGCTTGACATCACTCCCATTACAGCACATCACAGGTCCCCACCACCACCGAAATCTGCATCGTTGGGGATCGTCAAAGCAAGAGCTGTCCTTTGCGTTACTAATCGCTTATGTTACAGCATGTGTGATTAGTAAAAATGCGGTAGCCGGCAGAGGTGGGGGGCAAAAATGAGTGGTGGATATTAGAATATACCACCCAGAGAGAGAGAAATCAGATGGAGAGGCGTAGAATAGGAACATATAGGCACTGGAATGTTATCAGGTGCCAAAGGAACTGATAGGTTCACAAGATGAGAGTGGTAGATGGAGAAGAGAAGAAAGTCAAAGACTGAACCCTGGGAATATGGGCAGTAAAGGGAGGTGAGGATGGGTGTACTGTAGATATTACGAAGGAAGGGTTGGACAAGTATGGAATGAACAAAGAGATACAGAGCTTGAAGTAGTGGAGAATTTACAGGTACGGTAGTTTTGGTAGAATGAGGATACCAATAGCCAGATTGGTGTTAATAAGTTGGTGTGGGTGGTGAAAAAAGTAGTGAAATATTTGTACACGAACCACATAAAGATATTGGAGAAAAGGGGTGGAAAGAGATATGAAGAGGTCAAAGGACAGTTTCCTAGGAATGATGAAGACGTTGGTGTATTTGAAAGAGGAGGGAAAGATATCAAAGTTGAAAAATAAGTTGACTAGTTGGGAACCATATAATGATTCTCCAGATAAGGACCAAAAGAGGGTTTTTTGGATGAGGTAAAAGTTGTCAGTTTCAAGATATAGAGGACGGCATGGATTTCAGCCTCAGAAATAGGGAAGGAGGTGTACAAGGGTGGCAGCCCCAGTGTGGTGGCAAAGTGTGAGGTAGAACTTTTAGGCATGAAAGGTCATGGTAGAGGGACTTACTTTTAAAGGTAAAATGGATATCAAAATCAAGAGGACTAGAGGAGAGATAATGGTAGCAAATAGGCATTGACAGATGAAGGAATGGGATGAGATGAGGTTCTTGTAGGTCTGTTTATCGAGTGACAAAGCAAAGCTAATGGAGGAGATTGAGCTTTTAGTTGAGGAAGTTGACTGCAGAATTCACATTTTTCAGAGATGATCAGCAGAGGTATGGCATTTTTGGAGAAAAAGTAGAGTACCAAATTTGGGAGGGGAATTACATAGATTCATGGAAGAAAATTAGTAGAGTTAATGGTCGTAGATAGGGCATGGCCATAAAATGAGACAGCTACAGTATCTAAAGGTAGGAGAGGGAAAATGGGTAATAAAACAAGTCCATAGAGGAGAATAAATTAGGATAATCAGATGCCAAGTAAAAGTGGTGTTAGGGGTAGGGTGATGGAGTATGGGGCGAGTAATGCTGAAAGAGAAGAGGTGGATGTCCGAGACATGAAGGTGGAAGTTGTTGAAGTTGGAGACAGTAAAGGGGTGCAACAAAACAAGATCAAGGGAGTGACATTAATAAACAATACAATGTTGAAATGGTCAACTAAAAGAGGCAAAATATGAATGACAGGAAAAGATGTTGTAGATAATAAGGTTGGAGGGATTATCAAGAATTGACATTGTTAGTCTCGTCCATGCTACATTAAGTGTAATCTGCCAAATTAAAGATGTGGTTTTCCAAATGTTCTAGAGTTTCATAGGTTATATTTGTCACTTGCTTATTTTATGTATCATACAATTCATGCACAATTTAACTTTCACCATTTACATAAAATACATTTTTTTTCTATGTGTACCAATATACTGGACTAGACAGGCAGTTACAGTTCCAAAAGTGACCCTTATTAAAGGGAACCTGTCATAGGTGTACACTATTCCCAGTCTTTTGAAGTTACATATAAACCTTTGTAAAAGATTCTGCTGGTAACAGTCTGAAGTTATCTAAGCACTCATCAATTTAGTGAATGATGCTGTAATTTTAGCTAAGATAATTACAAGCAGATGCGTTTCAGCCTAAATTGGCCCAATTGACATCTGGTCAACCTAAAGGAGATTCCACTCAAGCCTACTGAAAGATAAAGTTGAATGATAACAAAAATTTAGCACTGTGTGTAATCACTGCAATTGGCAGTGGCCACCACATTAAATCCTCAACCATTTGAACCAAGCACATTATGGTCATTACTGTATGTGTGTGATTAATGGAGACATACATCTGCTAGCTTGGTTTTCATAACAAATGGTGGTTTACTATAGGCAAGTCTACATTTGTATGGGCATGTTTAAACTTTCAGCTGAAATAGATATAACCCTTCTATAATGATTACCTCTCCGATGGTCATGGTCATAACAGTTATATCCAATTGCATGAAACTGAACACTCATAGAGCAGTTATGATTTACTTTTCCATTGATTGTGAAATACGCTCCCTTTCCATAACTGAGAGGGTGATCCTGTAGTCAAGTGTACTATAGTGGTATATTCGTATACATTATCTGGGATTCCAATGCCAATTATGACTTTTTCCCCTGACCCCTGAACTTTACTTGACTTCTGGGATGAAATCGTTGACCACTTGGATGTCTAATTGCTATCAAAACCAGTAGATGCCCTGTATATATCATCTATATAAAGGAGACATATCAAGTTACATGATAACATGAGAGAGTTTATGGGTTTCTTTGTTTACCCATATAAAATAACAACCATTTGGTAGTTTAATCTTTACCTTGACTCATCAAAGGTCTTTGTTGCTTTCTGGTAACCTACAAATCAACAAGAAATATACAATATTGCAATAATAAGAGAACTTTTATATTAACAGAGCTTAGAGCAAATTGGATATTATTAATGATATTGTGCAGCGTACTGGAATATCAACTGCACCTGTGCACTTTTAGAAACACATAAGGGGGGGGGGGGAGGGTTGGGCAATCTTCTAAAGTATTTCATTTTGATGACATGACAGTTTTCCTACATCCTGTCCAAAGCGAAAGCGAAAGTTTTTTTTACCCCTTTTGGTTATTTTAAGCTAAATCTGTGTTCAATGTCAGAATGTCCCCTGGGATGGTTGCATCAATGGCTGAGAGGAATTACAGATTGGCATAGCATCATATTTTTCTAACCTGTACTTTATTTACTTTGTTGCAGCTATGTAGGAGAAGGCTCGTCACCACTACACAGCTTTGAGCACTTTTTCTTCAACCAGAGTTATTGACGTAGGCATCTGCTAATATCTGATTCTGTGCAACTCAGTAGAGAACCAATGGACAACAGTAGAGAGTTAATAAAATATATTTGGTTTCATTATAGCATCATAAACACAGATCTAGGATGCCATCATATTGTCACCAAGGTTCGATTCCCATCATGGCCCTAACTGTGCGGAGTTTGTATATTCTCCCCGTACTTGTGTGGGTTTCCTCCAGTATTCCAGTTTCCTCCCGGTTCTCCGGTTTCCTCCCACAATCCAAAAATATACTGGTACGCTAATTGGCTCCTAACAAAATTAACCCTAGAATGAATGTGTGTGTGTGTGTGTACATGTGGTAGGAAATGTAGATTGTAAGCTCCACTGGGGCAGGGTCTAATGTGAATGTTTGAAAATTCTCTGTAAAGAGCTGCGGAATATGTGTGAGCGATATAAGAAACTGTTAATAAATAAATAATAAATTAGAGGATGAGATACAGAACCAGATAGTAGAAGGCTGTCATAGCTGATAGAAGATGAGATAATGGAACATAAGGGGCATGGAACAGCACCAGATAGGAGAAGGCTGTAGCAGTTGAGGTAGAAGATGAGACAATGGAACATAAGGTACAAGGTACAGCACCAGATAAGAAGAGGCTGTAGTAGTTGAGGTAGAAGATGAGACAGTGGAACATAAGGAGAAGGTACAGCACCAGATATGAGAAGGCTGTAGTAGCTGAGGTAGAAGATGAGATAATGGAACATAAGGATCAAGGTACAGCACCAGATAGGATAATGTTTAGTAGTTGAGGTAGAAGATGAGACAATGGAACATAAGGAACAAGGTACAGCACCAGATAGGAGGAGGCTAGAGTAGTTGAGGTAGAAGATGAGACAGTGGAACATAAGGAGAAGGTACAGCACAGATATGAGAAGGCTGTAGTAGCTAAGGTAGAAGATGAGATAATTGAACATAAGGGTTTAGTACAGAGCCAGATAGGAGGCAGCTGTAGTAGTTGAGGTAGAAGATGAGATAATGAAACAAAAGGAACATGGTACAGAGCCAGATAGGAGGAGGCTGTAGTAGTTGAGGTAGAAGATGAGATAATGGAACATTTCGGGGATTGTACAGTGCCAGATAGGAAGTGGCTGTAGTAGTTGACGTAGAAGATAAGACAATGGGACATTAGGGGTATTGTACAGAGCCAGATAGGAGGTGTCTGTATAAGTTAAGGTAGAAGATGAGATAAGGCAACTAAAGGGACATGATTTAGAGCCAGAAAGGAGGAGGCTGTAGTAGTTGAGGTAGAAGATGAGACAATGGAACATAAGGGGCATTGTTTGAGAGCCAGAAAGGAGGAGTCTGTAGTAGTTGAGGCATAAGATGAGATAATGAAACTAAAGGGACATGGTTGAGAGCCAGAAAGGAGGAGGCTGTAGTAATCGAGGTAGAAAATGAGATAATGAAACATAAGGGACATGGTTTAGAGCCAAATAGGAGGCTGTAGTAGTTGAGGTAGAAGATGAGACAAAGGAACATAAGGGGCATGGTACAGTGCCAGATAGGTGGAGGCTGTATTAGTTGAGCTATAAGATGAGACAGTGGAACATACATGGGATAGGACATAGCCAGATAGGAGAAGGCTGAAGCAGTTGAGGTCCAAGATGACACAATGGATTAGAATTAATTTGCAAAGTCACGTATGTGAGTGCCCATTAATATGTCCAAGTACAAATGGAACTTATGCTTAATACGTATGTTACACTCACTGGCATATTACTTCCCCTACATAAGGCCCATTTTTTGTAATGTGTCCACAAGCAGAACAGAGATGGCAATAGCAATGACAGTGGAGCTTGCTGGGTCCAGCAGATTGTCAGACATGTAGCCTACTTGAACCTGTGTCATGGTCACACTCTTTAGCGATGTTCTGTCTTGTACCAGCAGCTTTTATACACTTTAGTTGGGCTTTATGGTCTTATAGTCATGAGAATACGATTATGTAGGAGACTGAGCACAGAGCTGAACTAAAGGCAGTCACCTCTAAATAACATCTGCCATATGGTTTTCATTACACCAAATTGACCGCTAAGACCTTACAGAAAATAACTCTGGTGGATCCATTATATCCCAATTCCAACACTGCCCCTGGCTAATATGCAGTCAAGTAAGACGTTACTGCTTCAGACCAACTGAATATCACCCTTGAACTTTAATTCTAATTCAGAGGTGACAGTCTTTAAATGCTTCATTTGGTTAATAGTTCCTTTACCCAAATTAGTACCATGCATTCCATTTTGCTTTGTCACCCACATTACCCAGCCTGGGGAAAAAAAGATCTCATTTTAGAACCCATTTTTGTGAGATGTGAACTACTGTACCTATCTTTCCTTTTAAGCATGCATACACTGAAAAGGATGTCTTACAATCACAGAAGAAAAAGAAAGAGCTAACAAGAATTGTTGGGGTGCTCTTTAAGGTGTGCATGGTTCAAACATCTTGTTCCCCTTGCCTATGGTTTAGGTCAAGTATTTAATAGACTGAACTCTTTAAAATTCTATCAAATAATATCTTCTCTTTCTATTATATAGGAAAGAAAATAGCAGCTTAAAAGTGCTAATAACATCAACAGATCTAAATATTCAACACAAAGCACCACAGAGGTATTAGTTAACTTCAAAGGCTTGAGATAAAGCTTAAACATGAAAGAAAAAGCGGTTAGTTGTCAACGCTTGGAGAGAGACAAAATCACGAGACAAAGAAAGTGACAGCCAATCAGCGTAAGGCAGAGAAGTTGAATGGTTGGTACTTTATCTCTCACAATGTTATCATTCTCTGAGCATTTAAATGTAACCCAAGGATTATTTGTGGCCGCATTTAATTTAGTGGCCAGGTAGCTGTAACAGAAGCAGAAGGATGGTTTTCCAAGTAGAAGTTTGAAGAGTGAATTGTGTGATGTTTTTCAGTGCAGTGTTGCGGTCATTGTGTCATTAAATGTAATACAATATGTGTTCATTAAGACATTACCCGACAAGATGACTGGTTTATAGAATCCTCATCGTTGGGTGAAGTCTACATACAGTACAGTGTACTTGGACGAAGTTTGTTTCAGGACCTTAGCAGGAGGAGAGGATCATCACTAATGTCATTGTTTCCATAGTCTACAAGCACACCAAGAAGTACAGTAGCTAAAACTTATTTTCTACTGTAGCAGTTTAGGACATCTGCAAAGCAGCCCCTGGGCTATCAAGTAATCTCTGAAAAAATAAATGAAACCTCACACATTCTAAAGAGTGTTGTCAGCTAATGGTGCTGAGATCTATTAAATAATCAAGTACAGAATCATGCAGAACATCAATTAACTTCACAAGTTGTTTCATGTGGTTGACATCATGGTTACTTGGCAAACACAGCAAAAGGCATATATGCACCAAGCAGCTGTAATAAAGAAGGGGAGCACAGAGGTTTTATTTGTAAAATGTCATTCGTACCAGCCAATTGTACTGCAGCCATTCAGCCACTTCACCCCCCCGTGTGCGACTGATCTTTTATCTAAATGCCAGCCTTGGAACCAGCATCAGTGCCACCCTCCTGTTTCATTAAAAGGGCTTCTGCTGAGTGCACAGCAAAGGAAAACTGTCCTTCCTCAAATTCGCTCAAACCAATCATTTTAATTAAAATGTTTTCAATGGGACTTAAATAAAGAATAGCATCTGTGCCTCAGGTAAGTCCAGTAAGTTATCGCAGTATACAAGTGCATCACTGTAAAACATCATAGGCGACACTTGCACCCCTCATTATATAACTTATAATAACAATGCAATTACTTTTAAAAGATGGGAAAAACTCTAATCAGGAAAACTTACTAGAGACGACGATGAAGGAAATAAATAGAATTGGAAATATATATATATTTTTTTTTACATAAATAAGGCTAGATAAGAAAATTTTATTTTATTATGGCATTAAATTAATTATATATTTCTTAACTTAAAGTACATTTTGTGCATAGACAAATAACAATGTGTAATAAAAGATGATGCTAATTAAAAAAACAAAACATTGATTGAATGAAAATGAAGTTACAGCACTTCAATGTGGATATAGTTTTCATTCAAACATGTGAAGTAATCTGCATGGTAGACTGTACAGTCAGTGGCTTACCTTTAACACTTCAATATATTACATCCACACATGAGGAGCATCCATTTGGATGGATGTGGGGAGTGAAAGCCAGTTTATCTCCTACTGGACCGTCCTCTGTGAAAAGTTTGATACAGGAGTAAAGGTCCCTTGACTTGGAAGGATGCTTGGTGAGGAGACTGTGAGTGCTGAGCACATGCAGCCAGCTCAAGCTTTATATAGTTAGGCTGCCAGTGCTAGTACGTCGCTCATTTCTTTGAAATGGGATGCCTCCAGGCAGGCTTTCCTCCTTTATTAAAGGAACAGTTTCTCTTTGGAACTGCATATGCTTTCCAGTGTGGGACAGACATGCGAAAGGTATTTGCAGTTTACCATGTAAGGATACAGCAAATGTTGCTTCATTTAAGAAATGTAAATGACTCAACTGTGGAAAAGTGACACAGAGGAGTAGTATATTTCCTTGATTAAATCACTTAGCTATTTTGCATCTGTCTCCTTTATTTTTTTATTTTTTTGGTGAAGCCCCCATTGCCTTTGTTCTTCTCAACTAGTGATTCACAGCAATTATGTTCCTCTGAATGCATGTATGTTACTACACTCTACCCTGGGAAAAAGTCAGACCTCTACACATGGTTCATTGTCTCATTGTAATAGAACTCATTACACAGTTATTGGAACAGCATACAGGTTATATGCAGTTTGTACAAAGGACAATAGTGTGTTATACATTGTATTAGATATACTGTATGCTGTAATATGCTACATACATACATTACTTACTGAGCGCCTGCTGGTCCCTCTCTTCTGAGTATCCTGGTTCTTGGTTAGAACGAGCCGTAAAAACAATGGGATACGTCACTAGGTCTACAAGCATTAAGTCGATACCACTAGGTCGACACGCATGAATGTCGACATGACTGAAGATCGACATGTGGTTAGGTTGAAAGGGTCATTAGATCGACACAGGGATTAGATTGACATGGAAAAGGTCGACAGTCAAAAGATCGACACGGGGCTTCTCACTTTTCTCTTTAACCGACATGTGCCGACAGGCAGTATTTCATGCGCTACCATCCATGAGGGCTCGGTGGGAGAATAAAATAGCTTGGCGAGTGTAGCGAGGCACTGTGCCCGAAGCATGGTGAGCGCAGAGCGGGGGGGACGTGGTGCTACGTTTTAGTGTCCATGTCGTATGTGTCGACATTCGAGACAAAAACTGAAAAACCACATATCGACCTTTTCTCTGTCGACCTCCCCCATGCCGACCTAATGCTTGTGTCGACTTATGACCCTGTTGACTAACCCCATGTGGACCGTCAGTCATGTCGACATTCATGCATGTCGACCTAGTGGTGTCGACGTAATGCTTGTCATCCTAGTTGCTGTCTATCCAATGATCCAAACCCGGAAAAAAATTGTCTCGGTTGTTAAATTGTATCACATATGTCGTCTGTGCTCACTAATGTAGCGTGGGAGCAGATGGCGGAAGACCGAGGAAACTGTTTATTTGTTACTCTCTTTATTCATGTCATTATGTAACAATCTGTTATGGATGGCTGGTATTCCAGGATCAGTGGCTGTGTCACAGACATCATCTATTACCCCCTGCGTCTGGCTGTGTTACAGTATTGGGTGACTCGGTGATAGAGGGAGCAGTCTTCATGCTTGGTAGCAGTAGGCGGGAGCACTTCTCTGTTTACGTTATTAGGAACCTACGGTAGTTTGGTGTAGGTTCTGGTAATGGGTCATTAGGTCGACCAGTCAAAATGTCAACCCGTCAAAAAGGTCAACATACATTTCAACATGGTCTAAAGGTCGTCACAGAAAAATGTCGACATTCATTTTTTCACGTTCTTCGCGTCTATGTTGACATAGGTCAACGTGGACCTGAAAAAGTGTACCGCGTCCCCTCAAATTGCTCGCTGTGATCATTATGCTCACCAATACTATTTTATTCTCCCTCGTTTCTTACTGGGATGGTAAAGTATGAACTTATTGGTTTAAAAAAAATCTCGAAAAACTCATCTCGACCTTTTTCCCTGTCGAGCCATGTCATTTGGCTGTCACCAATAGCGGTTAACCTAATGACCGAATACCATAGATTCCACGGCCCCAGCAAGCTTCTGGTCACATGGGTTTTAATTACATTTTTTATTTACTATTATTTAATTTATTGTTTTTAGTATGTGACCTTTTTTATTAACATATCCTCTTATGCATTAGTAGCTAAAGTCCCAGCAACAAGCGGCTGTCCAGCAGTTTGGTCACTATGCAAGGCGGTGGGGCAGTGGTGTAGTAATACCAACGAAGTCTAAGTGGTAGCTGGGGGAAACCAGCGCTAGGCAGGCACAGGGCCTCTGCAGAGTCCTTGTGGTCTGGCCATCTGAATGGCCATCTGAATGGAATATTTGAAGAGATTAAGTTTATAGGTACTATTGAACCTTCTTCATCTGTCAGGAGAGAGCAGCGGGTACCATGTTACCGGGAACGCTCTTGCGCCTGCAAGCATCGAACCGCTGGCAATAAGAAAGAAACTCATGGCAATAAGCATGAAACCCCTGTTAATGAGCATGTAACCCCTGGAAATGAGAAAGAAACCCGTAGTAATGAGTATGAAACCCATGTCAATGAGCAAGTAACCCCTACAATGAGCATGTAACCCCCGGCAATTACCATGTAACCCCTGTCAGCAAGAAACCCATGTCAATGAACATAAAACCCCTGTAAATGAGTATAAAACCCTTGGCAATGAGCATGTAACCCCTGCCAATGAGCATAAAATCCCTGGCAACAAGCAAGAAACCCATGGCAATGAGCATGAAACCCCTGCCAATGAGCACGAAATGCTTGGAAATGAGCATGTAACCCCTGCCAATGAGCAGGAAACCCCTGGCAAAGAGCAAGAAACCCCTGGCAATGAGCAAGAAATCCCTGGCAATGCGCAAGAAACCCATGGCAATGAGCATTAAACTCCTGGCAATGAGCATGTTATGTCTGGCAATGAGCAGAAAACCCCTGGCAACAAGAAACGCCTTGCATGTAAATAATAAAAAGTTATAATTAATATATTGGGGGACGGGACTTTTTTTACATGGGGGTGCAAAATTTCTGGATACATCACTATGGTGAGGTTAAGCAATCCACATAATGGGTGGCTCATGACTCCACACACTTAGGAAATGAGCGAGGAAACTCATGCACCCCTGTTCGCTCATAGTAGCACTTTTAATGGTTCAATGAAACAAGTGACTGGGGCAGGATCAGACAGAGGCTCTGAGGGAGGGGAGGATTGGGTAATACACAGGCCCAGGCTGGTTTGAGGGGCCTGGCTGGGGTCCAGCTTAGTGATTGTCCCCACCTCTAACACTTCTAACCACCAAATAACTTCCATTGGCTGTGTCTGTATAGCAGCACAGCCACAGTGGTACTTGGCTGATTCTGCTTAGTGGTAGCTGCTCTCACTGATGATGTGATACTGCAGCTGCAATGCTGTACAGACACAGCCAGCTGTATTTAGTGGACAGAGAGGTGAAGTGCTACAAGTGAGTGATTAACACTGACCCTATTCTGAGTGTGTGATGCAGCACATACTCTTTTGTAACAATATCAGGCAAAGAGGCATTGACACGCCCCCTGCTTTGGCCATGCCCCTTCTTGATACCTCTGCCAGCCTGAGTGCTCAATGGTCCTGGGGTAGACAGGGAGAGTGACTGGTCCAACCAGAGGGGTACAACCACAAGTACCTCTCAAAACATCTGTAATCTGTGCTTTCCATTGAAGAGGATTATGTCAAGAACAGGTGGTTGGGGGGTATAAAGTACTAGGCTGTGGGTCGCTTTGGTTAATTTGCCAGTGAAGTATTCCTCTCTAGAAACTTTTGGAGTAGATTTATTAAATATTGGAGACAGATAAATGACAGTACCAACCAATCAGCTCCTAAGTTTGGCAGTACGGACGGTGTAATGGTTAGCATTACTGCCTCACAGCGCTGAGGTCATGGGTTCTATCCCCACCATGTGTTATATATACGGGGCAGTATGGACGGTGTAATGGTTAGCATTACTGCCTCACAGTACTGAGGTCATGGGTTCTATCCCCACCATGTGTTATATATACGGGGCAGTACGGACAGTGTAATGGTTAGCATTACTGCCTCACAGCGCTGAGGTCATGGGTTCTATCCACGCCATGTGTTATATATACGGGGCAGTACAGGCGGTGTAATGGTTAGCATTACCGCCTCACAGCGCTGAGGTCATGGGTTCTATCCCCACCATGTGTTATATATACAGGGCAGTACGGACGGTGTAATGGTTAGCATTACTGCCTCACAGCGCTGAGGTCATGGGTTCTATCCCCACCATGTGTTATATATACGGGGCAGTACGGACGGTGTAATGGTTAGCATTACTGCCTCACAGCGCTGAGGTCATGGGTTCTATCCCCACCATGTGTTATATATACGGGGCAGTACGGACGGTGTAATGGTTAGCATTACTGCCTCACAGCGCTGAGGTCATGGGTTCTATCCCCACCATGTGTTATATATATGGGGCAGTACGGATGGTGTAATGGTTAGCATTACTGTCTCACAGCAATGTGGTCATGGGTTCCGTTCCCACCATGGCCCTAAGTTTGTATATTCTCCCCGTGTTTGCGTGGGTATCCTCCGGGTACTCCGTTTTCCTCCCACAATCCAAAAATATACTGGTAGGCTAATTGGCTCCCAACAAATTAACCCTAGAATGTCTGTGTGTGCGTGTACATGTGGTAGGGAACATAGAGTGTAAGCTCCACTGGGGCAGGTACTGATGTGACTGTTCATATATTCTCTGTACAGCGCTGCGGAATATGTGTGCGCTACATAAGAAACTGTTAATAAATAAATAAAAAGTGAATATTTCTAATGCAGCCTGTAAAAAAGCAATTAGAAGCTGATAAACTGGTACTTTATCTCTCTCTCTCCAAGATATAATAAATATCCCCCTTTAGGAGCTCCTTTGACGTGTTGCTACAAGGAACGCAAATGTCTAATAACAGTATGTCTCTATTTACAAGAACATTTTATGAATAGTAATCTTGGTTCTGTTCTTATAAAAAAAAAGCCCCACCTAATTGTGTAACTTAAGGGATAATACTCTTTTAGTCTCAGCAGCCAAGAGGGATGAGACTGATGGTAGATACACACCATAATGATTTTCTTCAAAATCAGATAAATGGGAACACCCAAAATCTAGTGTAAAAACAAGCAAATATAGAATACAAAAGAAAACACTGCGCCGCAGGCAGCAACTATGGTGAGAATACAAAATGTGTCGCCAAACGCATCAATTAGTCACACAAAATGAAACAAAGTATAACCACCTAAGGTTGCGCTGACTATGTAAATATAAACATCAAGTATGCGTACGTGAAATGTCAGAATCTAAAACACTGACGAACTTTTAAAGACGTAATGCAGTTTTCTTGTACATGAAATGAAGAAAATATACAGAAAGACCTTATAGTGTGGTAGGTCTCATAATCAATTTAAAGTCCAATATTGCATAAAATGTTCATAAAGGGTGGGAACCCCTATGGTCTATGGATCCCTGATGTGTAGCTACTATGGATTCACTTTTGGTGCCTATATTTTAGCAGCGGAGGCTTACATGAAGATTACTTTAAAAGAGTGTTGGATATACACATAGAGGTATCGTTTAAATACACAAGCACTTTAAGATGCTCACATCAAAGCTTACATGCATACGTGGAGGATCCTCACATCAAGGTATCTTTGCTGTCACCAACCAATGTCCAAGAAATGCTCAGATGGTGATAGTATAAAAGGTATTTATTTTCAAATATAAGTATAAAATGATATAAAACAAAATACAAACGGCTATGAAGCAAGCCACAGATGTTATAGAACTACAAACAGATAGCCTTACTGGGAGAGGTGTAATACAAACTACCCAGGTATAATGCTCACCAGTAGGTTCAATGTGATAGTTGTGGCAGGTTCAAGTATAGACAATAGAGTCACACCAACGCATTTCAACACAAAGTGTCTTTTTCAAGGTGATGAAGTTCATCGCATTTGCACAATGTACTATGCTCTTGAGGACCGAGTTTGAGAACCCCTGAGTTAGTGCAATAGCTAGCTGTATGAGATGGACACTTTTAAGAATATGGAAATCGCCACACCCATAGTACAGGCCACATCCCTATATAGACCACACCCAAGAAGCACTGGTCCTGCCCTCATCACTAGTCATACCACCACAGTACATGTTACACCACCAGCGATAGCAAGCCTTTGTATGGTCCATTTGCATGTGGACCCCAGGCATGTGCACAGCGTACTATGCACATACGCAGTCTTTAGATATTCTGCAGGGCTGCCAATTTGCAAGTAAATGTAAAATTGACGTACAGATGGAGCCTTCTTCAACTAGCCATCTCTGGATAGCCATGATGAGGCTTGGCTCACCAAGGCCTATTGTTCTCAGCTGCTATACAATACATAGAACAAGGGGATTAGCAGAGGATTAAGTTTGACAGCTCTGGCTCACTTAATCCTATTAAAGGGATGGCTCTATCTGTAGAAGGGGTTAGGTGGAGGCCAGAATGTTGTCAACCTGAAGATCTATATATGGACATCAATACAGATAATGTGCAGTAACTCATTTTGAAAAAAGAAGTGGGTGTCAAACACACTGGAATAATAAAGACCCATACACACTAGCCGACGGGGGCCACGGCCGATATTGTTCACCATATGGGCCATTATTGTGCATCCACACTCAATGGTATCGGCATATGATTTCCTTCAGTGATGGCCTGCTAAACATGCAGGTCATTTGGCTATACCGCCAAATTGACCTGCATGTTCGGTAGATCTCAATCATCATTAACGACGCACGCAAGCACGCATCGCTAACAATATTGAGTGCGTACACTAGACGATACTGTGAAAGATATCATTGATGAAGCCTTTTCTGAACGATATATTTCATCTTCTAGTGTGTATAGGGCTTAACACTTGGGGCCAGATGCACTAAGCTTCAAAATGTGATCAAATGGAGAGTGATAAACAACCAACCAATCAGCTCCTGTCTGACATTTTTCAAACACAGCCTGTGACATGGCTGTTAAGTGCCGATTGGCTGGTTGTTTATCACTATCCACTTACAGAAACACTATTTACAAGACTATTTGATAGAAAAAAAAAGACTTTTAAAGTAGTTTGGCATTTGGCATTTTAATAAGTTTCAGATATGAACTTTGATGTATGATTTTTCTTACCACATTTACAGTATGTGCATAAAAAGGTTTTTTTCTATATTTAAAGAATGCTTTATTTTTCAGTGAATTTCGGAATATGCAATTTTCTGCTAAACCATAAAAAAATAGATAGCTATTAATATTCAAAATTACTTTTGAACTCTAAATATTAGTAGTTATAAAACCACGTCAGAGACACTGGGTTTTCTTTTTCCTTACTCATAGTAATTTTTCCCCACCTGTTAAAAACATAAAGTTATCCATCTAAAGAAAAAGTCCTCGTCTACAGTATACGGATCCTGTAAAGTGCATAGCATGCATCTGGTTTCCGCTCAAAGCCACACGCTGTCAGGAAATCCCAAATGTGTTCTTTGCTGGTTAGTCTACAGAGAAGTAAACTCTAAGCAGAACTGTCAGCATCTCTTTATCACTGATTTGAAGGGGAAAAGAAAAATTGCATCTCGTAAGTATAGGAACCAAACAATGGAAAATTTGTTAAGGTGTCTAGAACCAAACAATTAAATGTAATGGACTGATTGAATCTGTCACTGTTTAAATCCTTATCACTGGTGCCGTAGAAGAAGCCCTTTGGAAAACAAAGGATCCTCGACATGTTACTTCTTGATTGACTGAACAGAGGAAAATGAATAGTTGGTGATTGAGACTTGAAAACTCCTAAAGTAACTTTTCTAGTGCTCAGTTCGGAGGGATTTACAAGGATTCAACCAAGAATGTGCTGCAGAGAATTCAAAAACACATTGTGCTTTAGTTTTGTTTTTAAAGCGCTGCTCACACGTAGTAAGTGGCCGATCTGTCTTCATAACACATCCCCTCACATGGTTGGCCAGGGGAATACAGTGGGGGTGGGGGGGTAATTCACTGGGGCAGCTTTACAGGGACTCAGTAAGCTGCAGCTTGCAGCTTAACGAGTCAATTTGAATGACCCCCTCTAATGTTAAAATGGGTGTTACATATTTATGGGAAACTTTAATACTAACATTGTGGACCTAATTTAAAGCCACACGCAATGACAATGTACATGTAGTGAATGATTCTTTATGTTTATGGTAAAGGTGTACAATTGAGTGGCATATCATGAATAAGGGACACTACATGTTGTGTAATGTGAATAAGGTTGCACTAAATTTCATTTGGTTTGGAACAAGGCAACTTCCGAACAAGGTTCCTCTTTCTGGTGCATGTGACTTTTGTGCATGCTGTCCATATTTAACATATGGGGGTCTTGTTGGCACAGGGCAACAAAATGTCTAGTTACAGCTCTGTGAATGAGGATTGCTATGTGCGAGGGGTGATGGGTGTTGCTTGCTGCTGTGTTCTCTACTTCTGGGCATACTTACCTACCTGACCCGCTCCATGCGTGAGAAAATGCTCTGTTCCTGGACTTCACCTTATACTTGCCTACCTGACCCTCTCCATGCGTGAGAAAATGCTCTGTTCCTGGACTTTCCTGGTAATGTATGATTGCCATCACCTGTGGGGAGCTAGGTAAAGGCAGAGCCGGATTAATAATGGGCCTGATGGAGCTATAGCTCCAGGCCCACTCTCCAAATAGGCCCATTTTGTAGCTGAGGGCCAGGTCTTTCCAACGAGACCAGACCCGTGTCGCTAGCCCCCCGGGAACCGGAGATACCGACAGGCAAACCTGGAACGTTTTCCCCATAGGATAACATGGGACCCGCTAATTACGACCTCCACTTGGTTCCAACGGCTGCCAGTTCCCCCTACAGCATCACAAAAACTCGAGGTTGATCCCGGGACATGCAGTGCTCTGAATACAGCCGGGCAGCCCCCTGCTCTCTACCCGGCTTTTAATGGCTGTCATTTCTACACGGCGGCGACTGTCCCCCAGTTACCGCAAGCATGTATTCCCCCTTGGCAATGACCATGTAAGCCCACATGGCAACAAGCATGGAACCCCTGGCAATGAGCATGGAACCCCTGGCAATGAACATGGAACCCCTGGCAATGAACATGTAGGTATGCAACACTTACGTAGCATAATTTTTAATAGGCATTATGGTGTTTGGCATAATACGTAATGGAGATTATGGTGTGAGGCTTAACATGTAATGGGCATTATGGTGTAAATTTTTAATGTGCGCCTTTGGCGCGCAATGCCCCTATTTATGAAGCATATTGTGCATTATTGCTCAATCTGTTTGGTATAGTGCAGGCATGTCCAAACTATGGCCCTCCAACTGTGAAACTACAAGTCCCATCATGCATTGCCACAGTTTTGCAATTAGGGAATGCTAAAACTATGTCAAGGCATGCTGGGACGTGTAGGTTCACAACAGCTGGAGGGCCACTGTTTGAACATGCCTGGTATAGTGTGTATTGTGGCTCAATCCATGTGGCAAAATGTGAATTTTGCCTTAATCTGTGTGGCATAACGTGAATTTTGACTCAATTTGTGTGCCATAGTGTGAATTTTTGCTCAATCGGTGTGAATTTTGTCTCATTCCATGTGGCATAATGTGTAAGAAGCAAGTACAGTATAAGGGGTTACTATTGTGTTGCATGATTTGTATAAGGGGTATATGGTGTGGTAAACTTAGGTTACCACATAAAAGGTGCTGACATATTGTCTACCAAGTTTCGGCTTTCAGTATTTTTTTATGACTGGAGTGCCGCCTCACCCCGCAAGTATCTTAGGACATTGGCGTGCACCCGCCATTATATCTCCCTGCATTTTTCTTATGCCAGCCCCCTGCCTTTTCCAGGCATATATAAATATAATATAAATATATAAACAGAACACTGGTCATGCCACCCACATTATTAGGTGCTGGCGGCAACCCCTATTATTGCGTATAATAGGCCCTTGATCATTTTCAGCTCCAGGCCCATTTAGACCTTAATCTGGCTCTGGGTAAAGGTGTTTCACCACAGGTAATGGCAATCATACATTACCAGGGAAGTCCAGGAACAGAGCATTTTCTCCCGCATGGAGAGGGTCAGGTAGGCAAGTATGTTTCTGGGTAAACGGTGCTGGGTCAGAAGCTCTACTTAGGGGTTGGCGCTGACAAAATGTTCATATTCATATTTAATAGTTGCGCTACTGCACAAAATATACATAATAGAAAATGATACCGTATAATACAGGTATATGCTCAATAAGTACGGATGGTGTAATGGTTAGCATTACTGCCTCAAAGCACTGAGGTCATGGGTTCAAATCCCACCATGCCTCTAACTGTACGGAGTTTGTATATTCTCCCCGTGTTTGCGTGGGTTTCCTCCGGGTACTCCGGTTTCCTCCCACAATCCAAAAATATACTGGTAGGGTAATTGACTCCCAACAAATTAACCCTAGAATTTCTGTGTGTGCGTGTACATGTGGTAGGGAATATAGATTGTAAGCTCCACTGGGGCAGGGACTGATTTGATCAAATATTCTCTGTAAAGCACTGTGGAATATGTATGTGCTATATAAGAAACTGTTAATTAATAAATAAATAAGATCTTTAGAAAGAATATGCTGGAACAGAGCCACACTATAGAATGTATCCTCAACAGAATGAGGCAAATAAGGTAAACTGTGATGGAAGGAGATAATTAATAAATTAACCAATTCACGTCCATTACAAACCAACAAAAGTGTTGTGTAGGAAAAGTAATAGACCCAACATTTAGATTAAGCAGGATTCAAACGACTGAGAGCAGGTTACTACATTCACTTTAAGAGATTTTCTGATAAAATGATTTCACTGGATTAATACATCAATAGTTCACTGAATTTATAAGATATAAACAGAGCTGGGCCAACTCTTGTCAGTTCTTTCTGTGTTCTGCCATTCAACTGGAAACACTTTTAAATTCAACTGGCAAACCATTTCATTTGTTGATCAAACAAGTAATGAAGTGAATGTTTTGGGGAATAATTGTAAAAGTATCACCCATTTGTGTAACGGGAGGCTGTGCGACATGGCTGAGGTAATGTGCTATACCATTTCCATAACTTCCTCCATTTTGGGGTAGATGAACTCTACCATTATAGTATTTATGTAAACCACAAGCACAGATGTTCTACCATGTAAAGCAGGAATTGAAGACTTTCAAACAGCAGTGGGTTTTTTGTTACATTTTGATGTTAATGTATATTTCAAAGTTTTTACATAATCTCTTTAGCAAAACAAAATGTAAATACTCTAAACAATATTAAGTGGATGAAGAAACGTCCTTCATAGATCATTTTCTATAAGCAAACATACTGTCATTGCATTACTGCATACTTGTAGTTCAGCTTTTATTTATGAGCACAGCTGCATTGCCAATCAGCAACTGAGCGTACACATCCCAGGATCATCCCAAACTTTCTATTCCGTTACATTGGACGAATTATTAATAAGTTCCTCCAGCTAAAAATAAAAGAAAAAAAATCACCTGTTGTCTTTTTATACTATGTTATATTCAGAGCATTTTGTAGGACCTTGAGAGCTGTGTAATAGCTCAGGGCCCCTTTGGCCAGTGGTCGATGCTCAATTACTTTAGTAATACCATTTAGGTGCATGAAAGGGAGGGGTTAGTACCAGGGGCGCCGATTTACGTTTTTTTCTGGTGGGTGCTCAATAAGGCAGCGGGGTTCCTGCAGTGCTGGGGAGGCAGCCAGGTCCCAGCAGCGGATGGGCAGTCATCGGCGGGGTCCCTGCGGCAGATGGGAACTAGTAGCGATATTAATAAAGCTACTTGTTCCCATCTGCCGCACGGACCCTGTCGCTGACTTCCCATCCGCTGCAGGGACCCCGCCGCTGACTGTTTTTAGACTGAGTGGCACAGGGTTGGCGGCGAGCGGCAGGTGAGCTCCGGCCATGGCCCGTGGGTGTTCATCACTCTCCATGGGTGCTCGGGCCCCGGATCACCCACAGTTTCTGCGCCTATGGTTAATACTGGGTAAGAAAAAATACATTACTTCCCCCAGCTTACTGATAGGTATTATCAACCCGTCTTGTACACTACATGATAATAGAATTCAGAGATATTGGTTACATATATTTGCACAGATTTTGCTGCATACCGAGCCCCAGAGTGCCGGCCCCACCACCCCGCCGAAACCTCCCCCTCCCCCCTGCAGCTGTATCCCCCCACAACCATGAAATGAGATGTGTTATAAAAACACATCCCCATACCTCCCAACTTCTGTGATGATGAAATAGGGACACTCGCGCGGCGAAGCCCGAAAAGGGAGTGGGGCGTATGCAAATGAGGGCGTGGCTTATGCAAATTAGCTGCAACCTCATTTTCATACGAGAATAGACGCTGTGCAAATATAAGTCATGTGATGTCAGCCATCTGCCCCGGGCACACTGTGTCAGGGCTGCATTTACATGGGAATGCCCAGTGTTTGCATGGGGCGCCCATGAAACTTATGAGAGTCATTACATATTGCAGATATTATATGTACAGTATATTACTTATCCATACCCTCCAACATGGCCCATTCCATTAAGTACAAAATTGTCTGATCCTGGACTTCCCTGCCAGTAGCAGTTACAGAGGTTGGACTCCAGCACAGTCCAATATTTATAGAGGGGGGTCACATCAACTGCCAGTGAGTCCAGGACAGTGATGTTTGGAGTGGCATTAGGTGCGGCTCCCCTTTTTGAACATTGGACAGTGGTGCAGCCCCACCTCTGCAACTGCCACTGGCAGGGAAGTCCAGAAACAGAGCATTTTGTACCTAATGGAATGGGTCATGTTGGAAGGTATGCTTATCTTTAAATATGGTGCTATATAAATACATAGATAAATAAGAGCAGGACAATACGGGGTAAATGTACTAAGATGGTAGTTCTATTGATGTTGCCCAACAGTAACCAATTAGATTCTATTATCTCCTTGCTAAATAAATCAGAAGTAGAATCTGATTGGTTACTACGGGCAAAACCCCATCTTAATAAATGTAACCCTGTGACTTCATATGTAGCCTTAGGGATGATCTACTAAATCTTCAACACGATAAACTTCTATTTACTTCCCAAACCCTATGAGAGGAGAAGAATGATACAAAAACTGTGATTTTATTTCAACAGCTTTATCGAGTCTTAGGGGTAAATATACAATAGCTACTGAAAATGAAAAGGGATGTTGCCCATAACAACCAATCAGATTCTGTCTATAATTTTTCTAGAAAGCAGTAGGCAAAATCTGCTTGGTTTCTATGGGCAACCTCACCTCTTTTAAGTTTTAGAAGCATTAGTAAATATAAAACCAAAAAAGTCCAAAAAAAAACAACAAAAAAAAAAAACACAGCATTTGGGTTATCATCCCAAATTAATGACCAGCCTGACCAGAGAAACACGATGGAACATGGAGTGAATTTCAATAAAAAGTCAATACCATTTACTATTTAGGACAGGGTGCACTAGCAAATACAGATGGAGTTGCATGGGCTGGTGAAAGAGATGCTGCCCAGCCGCCTTGATACTGGGATGCGTGAGCGTGTGAGATGCATGCGTGTCCCAGTCCCTATCACCGGCGCTCGCCAGAGGAGAGGATCTGGCGGGTGCCGGCTTTGAACTAGACTGGCTCTATCTGTAGCATATCAGAGCGCTCACATATATTCCTATGACTATACTGATTCAGAGCCCATCGCTGGGCTGTGATTATCGAACGACCGCTCATGCCCCAGAAAATGCAAGGCTATTAAGGGGGAAGTCCACTGATGTCCACAGCAGCCTCCCTGTCCTCACGGCCATCGCAGTGCAGAGCAAGTCTTGGCATACTTGGCGCTGCAAGCAGAAGGGGAACCATACCAGAGATGTAAATATCAAAAATTCTGGCAGCCCCCCCCCCAAGTGAAGTTAACCCCCCCCCAACCCTGCCTTACCCCTCCGCATGCGCTCCTCGAACTCCTGTTAATAAAAACTGACCGTCACAAAATGGCTGCCCTTAATAGCAGACCATTTTTTATTATTCCTCTAGCAGCCTTAAAAAGTGTATGTGGGCAGTGTATGTGGGCAGTGTATGTGGGCAACTTTTTTGTGACAGTCAGTTTTCATAAACAGCAGGAGCTAGGATGAGAGTCGGGACTGCAGACGAGTAAATCTGCGGGTCCCGGCCACAGACGCGGCAGGTCCCGGCAGACAGCAGCGGTGTAACAATAGCCCCGCAGACCCCCGGTGCCCACACTTACTCTGCGCCTCCCTGCCACTGCGGGGACATTTTTACGCCACTGAACCATACCATGGTGAGAGATTGTTAATGGTTCCCCCCCCCCCCCCCCTCCGATGTGCACAGCTGCAAATGTATTCACAGCTTTGCACATGGGCGTGATTTTAGGTGTGCGGTGGTGTGGGGTGGTGTTTACCTGATCACCGAATACTCGCAGCCCAATTATCGGATTTGAATAGGGCCCCGGCATGTCCTACTCCCTGGGCACAATGCAGCCACAGAGAAGTGTGCACCAGCTGAAAAAGAGCCCGCTCTGCTGAGCCTTATACAGAGCTATATTCCCACGAGAATCCGTCATTAAGAACATAACGTTTGGCCTCGCAGTGGGATCCGAGTCTGGTGCGAGCAGCTGAGTCATGACTTAGATGTACTCAAATCCTCCGTACCGCTCATCTCTATTACACAAATATGGCTTTTTTTTTTGTCCTTAATTGTGTCACAAACACCAAATGTCACTCCCTGGAAACTACCTATTTAGTAGAAAGAAGAATAGTGTTCTATTATGCACTTTTAAAATCTATATTCATATCTTATGCCACTTCCCAACAGTCCCTTGAAGGGTCTAATTGTGATAGATTCCACTGTTATTTGTGTGGCTTGTAAATCTCCCAACTGCCTCTGACATTCTCCCAGAGACACAAGAAATGATGTAAAGCATCAGGTGAAAGTTCAAATGTCATTCAGTCACCATCCATATATTTAGAAAGGGCTTTGTGTGAAGTTATAGTGGAGATCATGATAACGCTTAACTGCCTATTGCCAATCTCCGACTGACATACAACAGGAAGCACTTTATTAACTAGCTGCACTAATGTGACACATGAAGAAACAATAGTCAGACTGGAGAATTCTGGGAGAGTTTATGCTAGCCACAGAGACCACCCACGTCGCAGACAGAACAGATAGTATTACTATAAATAACTCTTTTGTTGGTGTATTTACTAAGGTACAGAAGAGTGTGGGAGTAGCTAAGATTTTTGTTACCTTTATGTTGATTAAGCATTAGGGTATCATTTTTTGATTCACATAACTCCTGCTTGATGGAGTTTTCTGTGGAAAACCTTTTAGCAAGTAGTAATAATAACGAACATGTCTTTTTCATATATCTTGAGTTAAGAGCAGCATTTTTAAGTTGAATTGTTAGATTTTTAACGGCAATTAGTCAAATACATTACAAATGCACAATGAAGATGTTAATGATAATATTTACGCAGAGCTGTGCAATTAATGGGTGTGGTATCAGGATTCTGGCGGTCAGTATACCAACATCGGAATCCCGGATGCCATTACTCCAACAGCGGGGCAAGCGCAAAAACAGCTCTTTGCTGC
The DNA here is from genome assembly GCF_055691185.1 of Crinia signifera. Lineage (NCBI taxonomy): Eukaryota > Metazoa > Chordata > Amphibia > Anura > Myobatrachidae > Crinia > Crinia signifera. The sequence goes on along the minus strand of NC_139225.1, from coordinate 12,328,802 downwards.
ATTTACCACACTGCGCTCGCCCAGGGGCGGATCCAGGATAAAATGACAGGGGGGGCACCATGATAAAAGAGGGTTTAGGTGGGGGAGGGGCGGTGTTTGTGGTGCCAGTGCATATGCTAAGAGAGCGGCAGAGAGAGGGTGGGAATGGGATTAAAAATAGGCCCTGGTATTAAACGGATGTAGTTATACGCGCGCCGAAGGCGCGCTCCAGAAAAAGTGTGTGTGGCCACTCAACAGGGGGCGTGTCCTTGAGTTTAGTGTACAACACCATATACAACTTCTACACATTATGCAACAAAATATAGACCCCATTATACTTGCCCCTTACACATGATGCCAAATGGAATGATCCAAAATTCACATAATGCCACATGGATTGTGTCAAAATTCACATAATGCCACACGGATTGTGTCAAAATTCACATAATAACACACGGATTGAGCCAAATTCATAAAATGCCATATGGATTAAGCCAAAATTCACAATACGCTTCATAAACAGGGACATTGTCCACCAAAAGCGCCCATTAAACATTTACACCATAATGTCCATTACATGTTAACTTACACGCCATTATGTCCATTATGTTAGGGATGCGAATCCCGGAGCATTTTTTCAATCCCGGGAATCGGGATTGAAAAATGCTCAATCCCGGGATTCCCGGGATCCCGGGATTGGCATCTCTAATCAGTTTAGGCCAAAAAACATGCTACAAAGAAGCCCAGTCTCCCCCTCTCCAGCCGCCCTGCACATTCATTAACTTTACAGCGGCGGCCTGGAGCAGGGCAGGCATTCTGAAGAGAGGAGCGGGAGCTGCCAGGTCCGGTCCAGGTCAGAGATGATTCTGGAGCAGGTATGGGCAGTCCGACCTGCGCAGCGTGATGGTCAGAGGTCACGCTGCGCAGGTCGGACTGCCCATACCCGCTCCAGACTGCAGTCTGGGGATCAGGAATTCCTGGGTAGCGTCTGAGCACTCGCTCAGACGCTGCCCGGCATTAGATATGCGCATGCGCATATAATCCCGAAATCCTGGGATTGGAAGATCCATTCCTGGGATTCAAATCCCGGCGGTTTTTAGGCCAAATCCCGGGATCCCGCCGATCCCAGGATTGGCCACCCTAATTTTGTATTATGCCAAACACCATAATGCCTATTAAAAATTATTCTACATAAGTGCTGCTTATCTACATGCTCATTGCCAAGGGTTCCATGCTCATTGCCAGTGGTTCCATGCTCGTTGCCATGTGGGATTACATGCTCATTGCCAAGGGGGAATACATGCTCACGGTAAATGGGGGACAGCCGCCGCCAGGCAGAAGTGATAGCCACTGACAGTGGCAGAGCCTGGCTGTATTCAGAGCACTGCAGGTCCCGGCTATTTGAAATAATACCCCTTTCACATCAGAAAATGCATTCCCAGGTTGTCCCCTTTTACACCAGCCTAGTCCCTGCATTTTCTGGTCTGAGGGGGGAGAGAAAACCACCCCTCCCCCCTTTAACCAGATATCTAATTTAACCGGCTATATCTTCGGAACTAACTGACCATTTACATGAGACAAGTATCATATTGAAGAACTTTTGAGTGGGCTTTGAATGATTTTGGTCCAGAGAAACTGGAACATTTGGTTCCAGAGTAATCTGCCCTCAAAGAACATGAACAGCCATGAAATTACATTTCAAAAATAAAAAAATCGGTTTACATGCAATATCTCTGGAACCGTTTGACTGATATGGACCAGCCTGGTATCATATTGAAGGCCCAACGATTTGAAATTGAATCAGATCAACCACAATCTTCTGTGATGCCAGGGGGGGAACTGGCAGCCGTTGGAACTGGGTGGGGGTCGGAATTGACGGGTCCCATATTATCCTATGGGGAAAAAACGTTACAGCTTTGCCAGGCGATATCTCCGGTTCCCGGGGGGCTAGAGACACGGGGCTGGACTCGTTGGAAAGCCCTGATCCTCAGCTACAAAATGAAATGACAGGAGGGGCACGTGCCCGGATGCCCCCCCCTGAAACCGCCACTGCGCTCGCCAGAGGTTCAATTCTCCCCACTATGGGGGTCATGGACCCCCACGAGGGGGAATAGCACTTGTCGGTCAGGATCCTGACTATCGGTCAGCAAACAGTGGGGATTGCGATGTCGGTATACTGAGGCAGAAGGCTGCTTCTTCACTTCCCCTTCCATACAGGCCTTGGACTTGATAACTCATGATGCAGAAGTTACGAGATGGAATCTCGACTATTTGTGGCTTTAATGTTGTTTCATTTCTTTTTCATTGTTCCTTTGCAGTACGGTTTATAGCTCAAAGAGGTTTTTCAATTGCTTTTACTAGGATGATAGATTGTTTTAGGGTGTGTATGTGGGGTGCTAAGTGTGTTTTATAGGGAATAGAAGCAAAAATTTGGGTCTGAGGAAACCTGAGTTTCACTGGTGATTTGTTGGTATAAGCAAGGGATTTTGTTCTTTATTTTATATGCTTTATTTCCAAGCACACCTTCTAGTAAGCTTACCATGTGACAAGTTACCTCTTAATTTAGGGTGTTAGGAGTAATTTACTATTGTTGGGTTATTGAAGAGGGCAATGTGTGGTGTGTACATGCCCCTGTGCCTTGTTAAAGAGAATGTAAAGGGTACTATCGTGTGTGGTATAATGTGTAATAGACATTGCAGTGTGTGGCATAATATGTAATGGGCACTACGGTGTGCGGCACAATGCCAAGAAACCGCCAGAAGCCCCTGTGGCTATCACACCACAACGTCCCAAATGCCAGGCAACAGCTGACACCCACCACTGGGAATCGGATGACCCGTGCCAGTGGCTAGTAACATTCACATCTTAATCAGTGCTATATTAAGGGGATACAGAAGAGGCACCTTTCCTGAGCTCCCCTCCTCAGAGTGTCACCTATCACCTCTGATTGGATCATCAGGGAGATAGTTACATAATTACAGTTTAGGCTGAAAAAAAAATGTCCATGAGATTTCATAATTTAATTGACCTGACCTTAAAAAAGTTTTTCCTTCTAAGGGTAGTCCTCTAGTCTAAATGCACGCCCACATATCCTAGACTTCTTCCTCAAAGCAAAAAGGGTGCCTGATACAGTAGTTTGTTATATATCGTCCCCTGATATATTTGTACATGTTAAGCATGTCTCACCTTAAACTTCTTTTTTCCAGCGTACAATCCCAAGTTGTCCAGTCTGTCTTCATAGCTTAATTTCTCCAACCCTTATTTTAGCTTTGTTGCTCTTCTCTGGACTTTTTCCAGTTCTATGATGTCCTTTTTGTAGTGCGGAGCTCAGAATTGCACTCCAAATTCTGGATGGGGTCTAACCAATGCTTGTAAAGTGGCATAATTACATTCTGGTCCCTAGCTTCCATGCCTCTTTTTATACAGGCTAGTATCCTGTTGGTCTTACATGACATTGAGCACTTCACCCAAGTTTGTTATCAATTTGGATCATTTTCCAATTCTGATTTACCCAATGTCACCCCACTTAAATTATAACTGCCACAATGATTATATCTCCCAAGATTCATAACCTTGCATTTATCAACATTGATCATCATTTTCCAATTTTTCGCCCACTTATCTAGTTTATTTAGATTGCTCTGAAGTGTGAAGACATCCTCGTCTGTTCTAATCACCCTGCACAGGAAACGATGGAAAAAGATGGAAAAGTTGCTGAGTAATCCCGCCCCTATATCATTAACCCCTTAAGGGATGGATTTTGCTGGGGCAGGACAAACCTACCAGGGCAGGTTTGTCCTGCCCCAGCAAAACCCACCACAGATCATTAGGCGCTCCCCCCCCCCCACCTTCGCTCCGGAGCTCCCCCTGCCGCCGCTGCCCCAGCCGCCTGTCAATCATCAGACGGCAGGCTTGGGGATGTTTTGCGGCGGCTCGGGAGGACTCAGGCACCTGAGTGCTCCCGAGTCCCCCCGAGCCGCCCCGAACATCCCCGAGCCTGCCGCCTATGTCATTCCTGCAAAATGACAGGCGGCTATAGGCTGGGGGAAGCTAGAGGCTTTTTAGAAGAACTCCGGCGTACGATCGCTGGAGCACAGTGACAGCCGGTGCACAGGGACAGGTGATTGGGGGACGCAATGGGGGGCTCAAGAGGTGGTGCGCCAGTGGTGCACACCTGGACACCACTGTCGCACACCTATTTCATATTTGTGTTATGCCCGGAAATTTTCCGGGACAGCCCGCTGCGGCAGTGCAGCTGAACCCGGAAAATTTCCGGGCATACCACTCAAGGGGTTAATGAATATATTGAAAAAGAGGCCCTAGCTAGCACCGACCCCTGTTGTACTCCATTTAGTTCTGGTATCCAACCTGACACTGCACCGTTTACAACCATTCTCTGTTCTCTATCATGCAGCCAGTTTCTTACCAATCTACAATTTTTGGTCAACCTGTTATGTGGCACAGTAACAAAAGCTTTAGCAAAATCCATGAAGACCACATCTACAGCATTTCCTTTATCTAACAATACTCTGGCCCCTGCTTTTTTCTGTACACTGCTAATCAGAAAGTACAATGAAAGCCTGCACATCCTCACTGTGCAGACACTGGAGATTATTCAGGTCCGTTCGCAGCTAGCCTGTGTTCGCACAGGGACCGATGTTTTCTTAGTGCACATGTGCATATGCAGGGTGCATGCACATGAGAGGAGAGGGGGGTGGGGCACCGGGCAGCCTCATTGGGCGTTCTCATGGTAATGAAGCTGTGACATCACCGGATGTCAGTTGCCCGCCCCATTTCCATCCCAGCGTGCATGCATACGTAAGTGGCTTTACAGTCACTTTTATATGCGTGCACCTTCCACATCTTTCGATGGTCGGCTGCGAATTCGCAGCCCTGCGAATCAACCAGAATCCTTTAGAAAGTAAGCCCTCACGAGCAGGGCCCTCTCTCCTCATGTACTTTTCTTAGAATATATACATCTTTGCCGCCCTGATAATTGCTTCAGTGTCCTGTCCCCTGATGTAACTATCCTTATTTACCATGTTCCTGTCCTAAATTGTCTTGTACTGTCATTCGTTATTTATTTTTTTGGTCATTTATGTATTGTTAGGCGCTGCGGAAACCTTGTGGCACCATATAAATAAACGATAATAATAATAATAATAATAATAATAATAATAATAATAACAACACCCACAGGTCATAAAAGCTATGCTCAGGGAGTGAGGAAGTGGAGCTTGTACTGGCAGTAGAAGGATGCAGTAATTAGCTACATATGTATCAATCTTCTAAAGAATGGAGAAATGCAGTAACGGGGGAGCTGCTAATATCAATGAATCAGTAACCCCGATTAGTAACCCTACATTGTTGAATGTTATATTCCCGGCTGAACTTCGTGATAAAGCTGTGACGCCCCTTTCAGGGAACCTTTATAATAATGCAGTGGGACACTGAGCCCAGGACACCCTGCCATATCACTAACAATTGGACCCATCCCCTTAGGGGTACATTATGTAATCATTAGTACAGGGCCGGTGCTAGGGTGTCCGGCGCCCTCCTGCAAACCATACATTTTGCGCCCTTTCACATTGCCATTGCAACAAGCTGCAGCCCGATTGTGGGAGTGTATGCAACATGCGATCCTATGGAGGATCTCGGGTGCATGTACTTGTAGGCATACACCATCTCAGTGCTGTGTCCGCAAAATGTTGCAGGCACTAAAGGTGCCCATACACGCTGCGAGAATCGCATACGTTATGGGCTAGATCGCATCACACGGCATGCATGCAATGTGTGTGCAATGCGATCCGAAAGCAGTACAAAAAGTATGTGCAGCACATACTTTTTGTACTGTGCGATGCGATGCCCACGGGAGCGCACATCGCGTCGCACGCTGCTATTGCAGCGTGTATGGCCACCTTTAGGCACATTACCCAGCCCATTATTTAAAAAGTGTCTAAATTAATATTTAAAAAATCTACAATTATTAAAAAATTGTCATAAACATGTGTAATAAAAGACTCACTGTTCTTTTGTTTTTTAACTCTTGTGCAGTCCCTCCTCTTCTATCTGCGTAGGCAGGACGCTGAGGATGCCATTACACCCCTCTCATGACTGAGAGGGAAAGGAGGGGAGAGAAGGAGGAGATGGAAAAAGAGGGGAGGAGATAGAGGGGGCGGAGTATTGAGGACTGGCAGCACACTGAGAAGAGGGAAGGAAGGGGAGACGACGCTGCTGCCTGTTTGTCATTTGATTGACAGCTGACAGGTGCAGGGAGCAATGGGTAGGGGGCGGATCCGGACATGACATGTCATCCAGGCATTCACAGACAGCGCTACATGCCTCAGCGCAAGTGTCCGTGAGGAAGAGGGGGCAGGTCTCAGGACAGTGTGTGTGCGGTGCAGGGAGCTGCTCAGCTTCTGCATACTGCCGCCTGCTTTCAGACAGGCGCTGCGGGCGGCATGCAGGCTGTGTGCATTCGCGGTGCAGGGAGCAAATCTTTATACTGCCGCCCGCCCGCGGGTGGCGTGCAGGAGGCAGTGACAGTGAGGACTGAGGCAGCTTTAGCAGAGCAAGGAGGGAGACAGCGCCTTTTCAGCATGGCGCCTCCCTGCTTTGCAGGAGCTGCTGAGTGGGTAGCGCCGGCCCTGCATTAGTACTCGGGAGCAAGTTACTGCTAACCTAGGGTTTGTTTGATCAGACAGTTTATGGAACTTACATTTGAATTGTCGAATAAAACTGAAGCAGTTGTACCGCATCTCATCCTCCTGTCCCTTGACAAAGATGGTTCCTCCCAACCACCGGGACAAAGATCCTGGGCCTGCTCTACCATCATACCGAGGTAAGCCACGCCTAACTCCGACCCATGTATCAAAGTCATTTTCCATCTTACAGGCAACCAGTGGAGGGAGTAGAGAATTAATTTTATGTGGCGGGAGCAGGTATGGTTCATTAATAAGGGCATTGCAGTAGTCTAGGTGTAAAGATACAAATGCCTGTATAACTGTAGGCAGATCATCTGGGGTAATTACATGCTTGATTAGGCTCTTAAGGCAAGCACTACACATATGTATATGTAGAAATGTTTTACTCACTAATTGTAACTGACTGCTGTGATATATTATATGTGTTTAATAGGGTGAAGGGGCCACTGAGCAGGAGAACTCATTACTATATATATATATATGTAATTATTGGAGTATTGACTTTCATGCATTCCTGCATATTACTGGTTATAAACAAATCAATGCTATGAAAAAAAGGGACATTCCAATATTTTCTCAAGAATATAAAGGACTTGGGGGGTCTAGTTACCCAGCCTTGGAGAGTGATAAGGTGGATGGGGATAAAGTACAAGAATATTAGCTCCTAACTATCATGCTACCGGCTGTGTTTGAAAAATGACAGGAGCTGCTTGGTACTTGATCGCCATGCACTCTATCACTCTCCCAGGCTTAGTACATGGTCCCCATGATCCTGAGCTGCATACAGGTCTGAATATTGTAGTACTCAGAAAGTGAATATACGCCAGGGTTGTCTACCCTCCCGGAATGGCTTGGAGGATTTCGGAAATCGGATCCCCTTCCTCAGAAAGGGGGGCAACCCTCCTGCATTGCCTGCCATCTCCCGTGAACTGGGGGGTCCGTGGGTCAAATAACCCCATCGCGGCATTTTAGCCCCACCCCCACGTAGTGCAATGCCTGATATACCGGCATTAAAAATGCAATCACTCTAGGCATGCCCTCAATAAGGCAGCCTGTCCATGGCTCCACCCTGAACTGCCCCCTTTTTTTCTCTCGGCGATGGCCCCGCCCCCCTGCCGCACTGAGTTGGCTGCCCTCTCTCAGAGAAGGCAGCCAAAAAGTCAGCAAGTGTGATATATGCATAATGCTAATGTGACTATATGCACCCAACGTTACCATTTTTTCCATATGTGATAGCAGGTTACTTACGTAGTTATTAAAGTCATTACCACTGGAATGTTATGCCACGATTTTTAATAAGATTTGCTCGGGCATAGTACAGAGATCCTCAGCAACATTGCGGCACTTAACACAGTGCTAGTGCCTACACGCAACTGCACCAGGAGAGACTGGACTGCACCAGGGGAGAGAGTGGGGGCTGGCATGGAGGCTGCACATCGGCATCCTCCTCTCTGATTCCACCTCTGTGCATTACTCTGGCTGCATGCACAGGACACACCTACAAAATGGTCCTCTACATGCATTCGTAAAGTTACCACTCATTTATCACCCAGAAATGCCTATTATGGGGTGCAGAGACAGCTGAAATACTGTATGTACAGTACCACTCTCAACCATGCCTAGGTTCAGGTCGGGTGCTGGATGCCAGCCCGACATTCAGTATACCGACATCGAATCCCGACTGTTCACATGCCGAACAGTCGGAATCCCGGCTTACAGGGGCTATTTTCCATTGTGGGGGTCCACGACCCCCTACAGGGAGAATAGAACATGTGGTGAGTGCAGCAAGCCACCGAGCCCGCAGCATGGCAAGTGCAGCAAGCCCGCAAAGGGGCTTCTTTGCGCTTGTCCCCTCCAAGCCAGAGTATCAGCATTTGGGATTCCAATTTCGGTTTATGACCGTCAGAATCCCGACTGTCGGGCCTTCATATCACACACATTCGGATCCTGGAATGTGAAAAGACACTAAATGCATCCGCTCTCAGACATGTAACCTAGAAAAGCATTTTGGGTACTCTTTACCTAGAAGGGCGCCCGTCGCGGGCATCGCGGGTACATTTATGTGCGGCCGCGACGCGACCGACGCGATGCCCGCGATTTCCCATTGAAACCAATGTTAAACTTTGAAATCGTGTCGGTCGCGTCGCGGCCGCACATAAATGTACCCGCGATGCCCGCGACGCGATGCTCCCGATTTCCCATAGGAATCAATGTTAAAAGGCGCGATGGACCCGATTTTACTGTTAAATGGCTCAATCCACCCGATTTGGCCATAGGAATCAATGTTAAATGGGCCACAGAGCCCATTAACCCTTAAATGCCCCCCCAAATTTTTAACGCCACCCCACGATCCACGCCAACCCGAAGCGTGGCGAGCGCAGCGAGCCCGCGAGGGGCGGCGGTACGCGTCCTCCGACCTTTTCATGCCCTACTATCCACTAGGGCGTGGTGTGAGAATATAATAGTGTGGCGAGCGCAGCGAGCCACCGAGCCCGAAGCGTGGCGAGCGCAGCGAGCCCCGCGAGGGGACGCGGATACCTTCACAGTTATGCGCGTCCCCTCGCGGGCTTCACAGGTGTCTGTGGCGACGCGGACACCTGTGAAGCCCGCGAGGGGACGCGTCTACCTGTGAAGGTATCCGCGTCCCCTCGCGGGGCTCGCTGCGCTCGCCACGCTTCGGGCTCGGTGGCTCGCTGCGCTCGCCACACTATTATATTCTCACACCACGCCCTAGTGGATAGTAGGGCATGAAAAGGTCGGAGGACGCGTACCGCCGCCCCTCGCGGGCTCGCTGCGCTCGCCACGCTTCGGGTTGGCGTGGATCGTGGGGTGGCGTTAAACATTTGGGGGGACATTTAAGGGTTAATTTGGCCTATTTGGCCCCAAATCGGGTCCATTGAGGCATTTAACAGTAAAATCGCGGTCAATCAGCCGTTTTAACATTGTTCCCTATGGGAAAATCGCGGTGATCGCGGTCATCGCGGGCATCGCGGTCATCCCGATTTACCCGCGATGCCCGCGATGCCCGCGATCACCGCGATTTTTACCCCCGATCACCGCGATTTCAATCGCTGGCGCCCTTCTAGGTAAAGAGTACCGCATTTGGTACTACTGTATTTGGCTCTGTGACTCCGTCAGTCAGGCAATTTTTAAATAATTTTAAAGTAAAAAACAGCAAAATTCCAATGGAAAACTTTTTTATATATATATTATTATTTTTTTCTATTGAGTTTTTTTTTCCCAAGCTGCGTGAAAATGTAGCTGTATTTTATTTTATATTTTATTAACATTTTCTGACAGCGACCCTTGTTCATTGTTAGATTGATTTTCAATTTACACCAAAGTGAGCATCTGAAATGAATATTTGATGGAGCATTACTGAAGGGTAGAAGATTACATTGAAACTTTGTATATTACATATATTATTAATATTCATTGGAGAGAAGTATGTTTTTGGCATTTTCAAAGTGTTAGCGGTAATTAACCCTCTGGCTGACAACTGGAAAGACATCAAAGAAACATTGTATTTCCCCCGTACTGTAGATTTAGTAACTTATGGATAAGGTCAAACAAAAGTTTTGCAGTAGGCCACATGCATGCCGATCATAGCTCTTGACATCAAATTGTGGTTCTACATGTACGGCAGTGCCGGATTAACCATGGGGCAACAGATGAGGGGCCCCCACACCGGTACTGGTGCAGCAGTGGTGGGCGGGCAGGGGGTCCCTGCAGCGCAAGGTGGACAGGGGGTCCTTCCAGAGGCTGGGCAGTCAGCGGCGGGGCTCCTGCGGTGGATGGAATGCAAGTCAGCGGCGGGGTCACTGTGGTGGATGGCAACTAGTGCTACTAGTTCCTATTCGCCGCAGGAACCTTGCCGCTAACTGCTAATCCACCGCAGGGACCCCGCTGTTTCTCCAGCACAGCACGGACCCCGCTGCACGGATTCCCCGCTGCCTGGCCCAGGTACCACCTGCCTCCATCTGGGAGGGGCAATCATAATTATGTTGTCCAGGGCCCCCACAGACTTTAATCCGGCCCTGATGTACAGGCTTTTTGCAAGGCTCAAACAAGATGACATATAGACTGGCTAAATGCCATATAGAGAATTTGACTAGCTATAAACAAGGTAGATTGTAAATTAATAGACGCAAGGTTTTTGTGCTCACTTTTACTGTATTCAAGCTGTGTTTGCTATTGTATTTCCGTCTCACTAAATATTAGAGGAAGAGACTTTACAGATAAGGAGCGTTCCTATGGTTATAAATGTGTACTGACACTATCACTATCCCCATTACACTTACATCATAATAAATAAACAAAAACACATTGCGATGTAAAGTCGCTTGCTCAATACTGATAGATTGTTTGCAGAACTGTAATGTTAGTGATTGGTAGTCTTAGGTCTGTACCTCTCCACATGTTTTCATTAAAGGCATTTGCTAACTTGACTTTCACAAAGAAAGCTCCATTCATTATTTGCTCTGTCCTGACCTCCCAGGGGAACAGCAATATCCGCCGTTGCAAGGACAACTGCAGCTCCCTAAGGTTTATTGCACAGCTCTCAATTTTACACAATGGCATATGAGATCAAACAAGCTAACTTTCCACCAGACTAACCGAAGACAGACTTTCCTTGCAGCGCAAACATCTCATTTAAGCCTGATAGTTTATCTTCACTCATTTTGAAAATTTGTTGAGAATGGATTCCCTATTGTGATGATTACCTATCACCTATACTGCATTTACAGGGAAAAGTTACCATTGAACTGTTATTTACAGGATTACACAACACTGGTAGCGAATGATACAATTTACTATTATTGGGCACCCCAGCACACAGACATCAAATGTATAGTTGTAATAAGATGAATTTAGATATGAGTTTCACTGACTTCATTGTAAGGTGTTTTTATGAGTTTTTTTTCCCATCTAATATACGGTTTTACAGATGGAGCGCCTCTTGTTCAGCGCCGGCTCTCGCCAAATCCCCTCCACTGGTGAGAGCTGGTGGTGAGGCGCTCCGTCTGACGGGGATGCGCAATCGTCTCACACACACGCACGTCCCCGTCTCTCGGTGACGGGGAGCAGAATCCCTGCCCGTCTCTGCTTCAGGGAGATGGGCAGGGTTAGGAGGGGTTGTGGGGTCTGTGGGCACTGACGGAGGAGTGGAGGGGAGGGTGGCAGTGGGCTCTGGCGGAATGGGACCCGCGAGCGTCTCATGCGATCGCAACCCCCTTCTGTCTGATGGCGGGACCTGGCGATTGGCGATAGAATCAACAGGACCCGCTCTAATAAGAGGCGCTCCATCTGTATATCTGGATGCAAACAGTATGCACTGGGATTAGGATGTCATTACTATATACATGTACATTGATCGTGGATAGTCTTAAGGTGGGATTTGGCCTGTTTTCACCCGATTGCGACTGATCAGGCCAACAAATCAGGTGAAATCGAGCCAACTCACTTGTATTTAACATCCAAATTGACCCGATGTGCAGTCCCTTGCATGAGATAAATCTTTTTAGTACTGTACCTGCGATGTATCGCTTTTGATTTCCCTTGAACTCCCTCGGCAGCTCCCTGAGAGTCCTTTTGCATGTGAAAAATGGCACGCTATATCGCATGTAAAAAATAGCACATAAAGTGCCAAGCCGGATGAAGGAAACCTGGGGAGCTGCTGGGGAAGATCAAGGGAAAACTGGTACGACTTGTGCCTCAGAGAAGACGGACCGATGTAAGGGGCCTTTACTTAGAAGCTTATATGGGGGAAAAATTTTGTAAGGATAATATACAATTTATTTTTCTGTTTTTCTGAACATGTCACAAGGATGAATATGGCAACCTCATATCCTTTGCGTATATTGATTGAGTCCTAGGATACTGGAGATACAAGAAGCAGGGTGGTATAACTGAGGAGGGAGGAGCAGATTTCGGGGGACATGCGGTTCACTGTGCATTTTTGCCACTGCTGGTGCCCTCATAGCCTCTTTTTTTTGGGCTAATGTCAGGTCTCATGATAAATCACAGGTGGCCCCCTTGACAGAGTAGGAATTCAGGTCATTGAGCTTCACCTGCTTCGCCGGGCTACACCGTTGGTTTAAGTGTAAGACCTAGACCCACATTCTCTTGAGATTCAAGTTATAGACAGATCCCTTGATATTCACCTATTAATGTGCTTTTACCATCCAGAATTCACATTTTCATCAATGACGGCAATTGGTATTGGTGCCATAGCAGTAAAACAGCTCTGAACAATGGTACGGTGATGCTACCATGTTTTATAGCTGGAATTCGATTTTTATGCTGGAATGCAATGTTTGGAAATCTCATTTAACCCAAAAAGTTATTTTTAGACTAAATTATCAATTCTTCCAGTAGTCTTTTGGATCATGCAAGGGGCTTTAACAAACATTAAAAGGGCAGCAGTGTTCTATTTGTCATATCCTAAAACATTACATTTTTGCTAATGGAGAAATTATTTGAGCGATGAATTTCTAAATAAAAATGGTGCAATCCTCCCCTCCATTTTTAAGGTATCTTTTTAAGGTGTCTCTGCCTGATAATGTATTAGGGGGTTGGTCTCACCGCACTCCAACCTTGGTCGAACCGGCAACAACCCGGGATCGACCCAGGTTATTTATGCAGGGGTATAAATAAAGCTTCTAAAAATGAAATTGATAAATTTCATTTTTAGAAATTTTTTAGCCCATAGTAATCAGATTTGAGCTATTATTTCTCTATACATTATATAAAAAAATTTTGATTGGTTGCTTTGGGCATCGACTGCACTTATTTAGAAGCTTTAGTTAATAAAACTTTATTTTTTATGTTTTTTTTATTTTAGTGTAATCATTTTATCAGCTTGTTTTATATAGAAATACATCTGAAAAGAAACACACTTGATTATTAAGTTTCTTGTAGAAAAACTAGACGAGTAGCAACACATTAATTATAGTGTATAAAAGCATACAGTGTGAAATTTTTACTTATTTCTTCTCATTACATTTTCAAAATTAACAATTGTATGTATGATTAATAAAAAAAAGATGGTTGATAATTTCTAGTAAGATTTAAGAACTTTGTTAGCAAAAGTTCCCAAAGGAGCGATAATTGTTATATTTCTAAGTTAACAACCTTGGAAAAGTCTCCAGGAATAATATAAAGTAATTAAAATGATATATAACATCCAAAGCTTCTATTTTAAGGATACAAAGACAATATATTGCATTTTGGGCTTACATTTGCTATGCAGCTGAGCACACAGTTATTTTTTATGACCAACCTTTTTTTATAGTCAGTGGGTAAATGACCTTTCATTTGTGTACTTTTCCTTTTGTTTTTGTTTATGGTTGCCCATATATATTGAGTCATTTGGATAACCAATTTGCTTGCATTATATCAAAATTGTTTACAAGAGTTGTGAGTGACAAGACAAGGAAAACTCCTTTCCCGGTCAACGTCTAATTGGGATCGATCAACAATTGGTCATTAAAGGCAGTTGCCTTATTACCTTAATATTCTAGTGTGTGTGTGTGTGTGGTCACTGACCTTACTGAGCCCCAGCATCTTTCCAGTCTACTGAACGTTACCAGGCTACAGTATATTGGGGCTACAATACATTGGAGTAATTCAGTACCAGTCGCAGTTTTGTTAAGATAGTAAAACTGCAACTGTGGCACGCTTGGGGCTTCCCAGCCCAGAACAAGTTCGCCCAGCAGGAAAAGGACTGCACAGAAATCTCAACAATTGCATTGACTAGGTCAACACCCGTCTTCGCCACCTGGCTGCTGCCATTTTGCATCGGCTGCATGTAACATATCACTTCCTCTAAGTGTCTCAATGCCACCCCCTTGATGACCGCGGCTGTCATTTAAAGTGCACTTTGAACTTTGCGGACACGTGCTGCGGCCTGATGCAACTTCCGCACTTCTGTGCTCTCTATTGAATTACAGTAGCCCTACTGAAAATAAATCTAATTGCTGGATATATGAAGAAGGGATTTAGATCTGATCTGTATAGTCTGCTTTAAATTTGACTGATATAATGAATTATTACCGTATATACTCGAGTATAAGCCGAGTTTTTCAGCCTTCTTTTAAGCTGAAAAAGCCCCCACTCGGCTTATACTCGAGTCAGTGGCTTCTTTCCTGCGTCCAGCCATCCACTTCGCTGCCCGGCTGCACTTTAAACATAGGCGCGGCTACGGCAACATGGCCGCCGGCCTCCTGCACTATACATGTCCTCAGTGCAGGAGGCCGGCGGCCATGTTGCCGTAGCCGCGCCTTTTTTCAAAGTGGAGCCGGGCAGCGAAGTGGACGGCAGGGCAGTGGCGGCGGCCGCGTACCCCCCCCCCCCGTGGAGCCTGTCAGCGGCGCACCCTAAACACCCTGGAGTCGGATGATGGAGGAGGTAAGCGGTGGCTGCTCCCTCCCCCCTCCGTGTGTGGTGTCCCTTGCATGGGGATCAACCTGTGGTGTCCCAGCTGTCAGCACAGGAATCAGCCTGTGGTGTCCCCCAGCCTGAGCAGCCTGTAATGCATTATGCAGGAGTAGCAGCCTGTGGTGTCCTGCTATTAGGCAGGGGGAGCCCCCTGTGGTGTCCTGTTATTAGGCAGGGGGAGCCCCCTGTGGTGTCCTGTTATTAGGCAGGGGGAGCCCCCTGTGGTGTCCTGCTATGAGGCAGGGGGAGCCCCCTGTGGTGTCCTGCTATTAGGCAGGGGGAGCAGCCTGTGGTGTCCTGCTATTAGGCAGGGGGAGCAGCCTGTGGTGTCCTGCTATTAGGCAGGGGGAGCAGCCTGTGGTGTCCTGCTATTATGCAAGGGGAGCAGTCTGTTGTGTCCTGGTATTTTTATACAGGGAAATATACCAGTAGCTGCTGCATTTCCCACCCTAGGCTTATACTTGGGTCAATAAGTTTTCCCAGTTTTTTGTGGTAAAATTAGGTGCCTCGGCTTATATTCGAGTCGGCTTATACTCGAGTATATATGGTACTACTTTTTGATCTTAAAGCTGTGAAGCTATTTTATTTCGGTAATGTGTTTGAGATCTTACGGCTAATTTTTTCTTCAAAGTCAATATAAATGGAACTAATGCTTTATTACCCTTAGCAATAATTAAATATTAGCTATCATTTGTCTCGTACAAGTTAGGCTAAAATGATTTTTGATGGATTGCCGTAGTTTACAGAATATAATGCTATTTGCATTCTGTTATTAAATAAGCCTGGTTGTCAATAATTATCTTCCAATTGTAATCCAGAGAATGCTTGCAAATGCAGCACACACTCCTAGGGTGGCCAAACCCAGGATCGACGGGATCCCGGGATTTGTCCCCTAAAATGCTGGGATTTCAATCCTGGGATTTTAGTTTCCAATCCCAGGATTTCGGGGTTAGACTGCGCATGCGCAGTCTAATTCCGGGCAGCATCTGAGCGGGTGCTCAGACCCTGCCAGCTTCTCCCATCCCTGGCAGTGTGGCTCTGCACAGCATGACGACATCAGAGGTCACACTGCGCAGCCTACACAGCGGCCTTGTCCTAGGTGCGCTGCCCTCTTGCCCTGGCTGCCTGATTCAACCGCCCGGTTGGCTCCATTTGATCAAATGTCCACCCGCCCGGCTCCATTTGCCCACCCGTCCGGCTCCATTGTCAGCCATTCCGCCTCACCAGCCCCGCCGCACCGCAATGTACATAAATATTCAGGGTGGCCAGGCAGGTTTTTGTATTAGGGATGCCAATTCCCGGAATCCCGGGATTGGACATTTTTCAATCCCGAATTCCGGGATTTAAAAAATGCCCCAGGATTGGCATCCCTACACACTCCGAAAATCAGTCCATAAACCAGTGATGGCTAACCTTGACACTTCAACTGTTGTTGAACTACACATCCCAGCATGCTCTGCTACAGTTG